>NC_133327.1:150706342-150801342 GCF_042186555.1 Aquarana catesbeiana | reverse complement strand
TTTGAAGCATGTTTCAAATCTAAAGTCCGTCGGATTTGAGGCTAAAAAAGTACGTTGAAAGTCCGGAGAAGCCCACACACGATCGGATTACCAGCCAGCTTTAGTCCGTCAGCGTCCGTTGGACTTTTGTAGACGAAAAGTCCGACCGTGTGTACGCGGCATAACTGTGTGGGGGATGGACTGACTGGAGGAAGAGAGAGATCTATGTTCCCAATTAGCAGGAACACAAGATTTCTCTCTCTCCCTCTGTGACAGAACGGCCTTCTGTCTTGTTTACATAAGCAGACCGCTGTTCTGCCTTTCCAGCATACGATCACGGGTGGCCATCGTGGATGCCGGACCCACGGATTGGCTCCTGCTGTGTCCAATCACAGTGGGAGCGGGTCTCTGGCAGCGCACACGCGTGACCCAGGAAAAGGAAACAACGTACAGATACGTAGTTTCTCACAGCCAGGCCCCTCCTGTCACAGTAAATGTACGGTGGGTGGTCTGGAAGTGGTTGATTTTATATGTAAATCAGCTGACTCAGTGACTGGGTCATTAGCTCCACATACAGTGGGGACAGAAAGTATTCAGACCCCCTTAAATTTTTCACTCTTTGTTATATTGCAGCCATTTGCTAAAATCATTTAAGTTCATTTTTTTCCTCATTAATGTACACACAGCACCCCATATTGACAGAAAAACACAGAATTGTTGACATTTTTGCAGATTTATTAAAAAAGAAAAACTGAAATATCACATGGTCCTAAGTATTCAGACCCTTTGCTCAGTATTTAGTAGAAGCACCCTTTTGTTCTAATACAGCCATGAGTCTTTTTGGGAAAGATGCAACAAGTTTTTCACACCTGGATTTGGGGATCCTCTGCCATTCCTCCTTGCAGATCCTCTCCAGTTCTGTCAGGTTGGATGGTAAACGTTGTGGACAGCCATTTTTAGGTCTCTCCAGAGATGCTCAATTGGGTTTAAGTCAGGGCTCTGGCTGGGCCATTCAAGAACAGTCACAGAGTTGTTGTGAAGCCACTCCTTCGTTATTTTAGCTGTGTGCTTAGGGTCATTGTCTTGTTGGAAGGTAAACCTTCGGCCCAGTCTGAGGTCCTGAGCACTCTGGAGAAGGTTTTCGTCCAGGATATCCCTGTATTTGGCTGCATTCATCTTTCCCTCGATTGCAACCAGTCGTCCTGTCCCTGCAGCTGAAAAACACCCCCACAGCATGATGCTGCCACCACCATGCTTCACTGTTGGGACTGTATTGGACAGGTGATGAGCAATGCCTGGTTTTCTCCACACATACCGCTTAGAATTAAGGCCAAAAAGTTCTATCTTGGTCTCATCAGACCAGAGAATCCTATTTCTCACCATCTTGGATTCCTTTAGGTGTTTTTACTCTGCCATAAAGCCCCGACTGGTGGAGGGCTGCAGTGATGGTTGACTTTCTACAACTTTCTCCCATCTCCCGACTGCATCTCTAGAGCTTAACCACAGTGATCTTTAGGTTCTTCTTTACCTCTCTCTCCAAGGCTCTTCTCCCCCGATAGCTCAGTTTGGCCGGACAGCCAGCTTTAGAAAGGGTTCTGGTCGTCCCAAACATCTTCCATTTAAGGATTATGGAGGCCACTGTGCTCTTAGGAACCTTAAGTGCAGCAGACATTTTTTTGTAACCTTGGCCAGATCTGTGCCTTGCCACAATTCTGTCTCTAAGCTCTTCAGGCAGTTCCTTTGACCTCATGATTCTCATTTGCTCTGACATGCACTGTGAGCTGTAAGGTCTAATATATACAGGTGTGTGGCTTTCCTAATCAAGTCCAATCAGTATAATCAAACACAGCTGGACTCAAATGAAGGTGTAAAGCCATCTCAAGGATGATCAGAAGAAATGGACAGCACCTGAGTTAAATATATGAGTGTCACAGCAAAGGGTCTGAATACTTAGGGCCATGTGATATTTCAGTTTTTCTTTTTTAATAAATCTGCAAAAATGTCAACAATTCTGTGTTTTTCTGTCAATATATGGTGCTGTGTGTACATTAATGAGGGGAAAAATGAACTTAAATGATTTTAGCAAATGGCTGCAATATAACAAAGCGTGAAACATTTAAGGGGGTCTGAATACTTTCCATCCCCACTGTATATCCATGTATATCAGTATTTTCCCAGAACTGGAAAGTCTGCTAATGTGTCAGTGACAGGATAAGGAAGGAGTGATTGAAGGGGTTAAGTGAACATGGAAAATGGCAGATTTTTCCAGAAAGTGTGAGATCTCACTAAATCTTTCCTTCCCAGTACAGGGTTCCCACAAAGACCTGTCCAAGATACAGTGGGGACGGAAAGTATTCAGACCCCCTTAAATTTTTCACTCTTTGTTATATTGCAGCCATTTGCTAAAATCATTTAAGTTAATTTGTTTCCTCATTAATAAACACAGCACCCCATATTGACAGAAAAACACAGAATTGTTGACATTTTTGCAGATTTATTAAAAAATAAAAACTGGAATATCACATGGTTCTAAGTATTCAGACCCTTTGCTCAGTATTTAGTAGAAGCACCCTTTTGATCTAATACAGCCATGAGTCTTTTTGGGAAAGATGCAACAAGTTTTTCACACCTGGATTTGGGGATCCTCTGCCATTCCTCCTTGCAGATCCTCTCCAGTTCTGTCAGGTTGGATGGAAAGCCATTTTTAGGTCTCTCCAGAGATGCTCAATTGGGTTTAAGCAGGGGCGTTGGGAGGGGGTGGCTAGACGTGGCTGAAGCCCCGAATGTGCCCCCGAAAAGCCCCGAGCCTCAGGCATGCAGCTCACAATTGAAAGCCCCGAGCGCCGGGACCGATCTGATCCGGAGCTTGGCCGAGTGCCATAGCAGGTCCCGCCTTCTGGAGTCTGCAACGCCTATGATGGAAGTCCCCCTGGTCCAATGCTGGGGCCGCGGGACGTGTGACATCCATCATAGGCGCTGCAGGCTCCAGAAGGCGGGAATTACAATGCAGCCGCCGCGCCACACCCCCGCTCTGCGCTCGGGCGGGCCGCTCTCCTCTCCTCCTCGGGTCCTCCTCTGACTGACTGACTGCCTGGCTGCTGTGACACCGCACACCACAGCTGAGGTAGGTCAGACAGCGTATGTAAATGTCAGTGTAGGTAGGTCAGTGTATGTAGGTCAGTGTAGGTAGGTCACTACCGTCAGTGTATGTAGGTCAGTGTAGGCAGGTCAGTGTATGTAGGTAGGTCAGTGTAGGTAGGTCACTACCATCAGTGTATGTAGGTAGGTCAGTGTAGGTAGGTCACTACCATCAGTGTAGGTTGGTCAGTGTAGGTAGGTCACTACCGTCAGTGTATGTAGTTCAGTGTATGTAGGTCAGTGTAGGTAGGTCACTACCATCAGTGTATGTAGGTCAGTGTAGGTAGGTCAGTGTAGGTAGGTCACTACCGTCAGTGTAGGTAGGTCAGTGTAGGTAGGTCACTATCATCAGTGTAGGTAGGTCACTACCATCAGTGTAGGTAGGTCAGTGTAGGTAGGTCACTACCATTAGTGTAGGTAGGGCAGTGTATGTAGATCAGGTAGGTCACGGCTCAGCCAAAAAAAAAAAAAAAAAGGCCTGCGTCTCGTGTACCCCCCCCTTTTTCCGGCCTTGGACTTTGGGCTGAAGCCCCTGGTCTTTTTGCCACCTAGAAACGCCCCTGGGTTTAAGTCAGGGCTCTGGCTGGGCCATTCAAGAACAGTCATGGAGTTGTTGTGAAGCCACTCCTTCGTTATTTTAGTTGTGTGCTTAGGGTCATTGTCTTGTTGGAAGGTAAACCTTCGGCCCAGTCTGAGGTCCTGAGCACTCTGGAGAAGGTTTTCATCCAGGATATCCCTGTACTTGGCCGCATTCATCTTTCCCTCGATTACAACCAGTCGTCCTGTCCCTGTAGCTGAAAAACATTGGACAGGTGATGAGTAATGCCTGGTTTTCTCCACACATACCGCTTAGAATTAAGGCCAAAACGTTCTATCTTGGTCTCATCAGACCAGAGAATCTTATTTCTCACCATCTTGGAGTCCTTCAGATGTTTTTTAGCAAACTCCATGCAGGCTTTCATGTGTCTTGCACTGAGGAGAGGCTTCTGTCGGGCCACTCTGTCATAAAGCCCTGACTGGTGGAGGGCTGCAGTGATGATTGACTTTCTACAACTTTCTTCCATCTCCCGA
Source organism: Aquarana catesbeiana (assembly GCF_042186555.1). Taxonomy (NCBI): domain Eukaryota; kingdom Metazoa; phylum Chordata; class Amphibia; order Anura; family Ranidae; genus Aquarana; species Aquarana catesbeiana. The sequence continues at coordinate 150,797,154 of NC_133327.1, read as the reverse complement.
CTGCATCTCTGGAGCTCAGTCACAGTGATCTTTGGGTTCTTCTTTACCTCTCTCACCAAGGCTCTTCTCCCCCTATAGCTCAGTTTGGCCGGACGGCCAGCTCTAGGAAGGGTTCTGGTTATCCCAAACGTCTTCCATTTAAGGATTATGGAGGCCACTGTGCTCTTAGGAACCTTAAGTGTAGCAGAATTTTTTTGTAACCTTGGCCAGATATGTGCCTTGCCACAATTCTGACTCTGAGCTCTACAGGCAGTTCCTTTGACCTCATGATTCTCATTTGCTCTGACATGCACTGTGAGCTGTAAGGTCTTATATAGACAGGTGTGTGGCTTTCCTAATCAAGTCCAATCAGTATAATCAAACACAGCTGGACTCAAATGAAGGTGTAAAACCATCTCAAGGATGATCAGAAGAAATGGACAGCAACTGAGTTAAATATGAGTGTCACAGCAAAGGGTCTGAATACTTAGGACCATGTGATATTTTAGTTTTTCTTTTTTAATAAATCTGCAAAAATATCCACAATTCTGTGTTTTTCTGTCAATATGGGGTGCTGTGTGTACATTAATGAGGAAAAAAAATGAACTTAAATGATTTTAGCAAATGGCTGCAATATAACAAAGAGTGAAAAATTTAAGGGGGTCTGAATACTTTCCGTTCCCACTGTAACTAAGGGAGTCCCAGTGACTAATGTTGGGGTGTCTGTGTCCCCTGGATAGCCCTTGGGCTCAAGGGTTAACCTCCAGGAGTCAATAAAAAGGAAAACATGCACTCAGTGCTCATCTGTGTGCCTTTCTGGACTGGGAGTGGCACACTGACTGAGGTGAACCCTATACAGTCCTGTAAGTGCCACGCCACCTCTATAATATCACTGATATTAATTAATCATTAACCCTGGATCTACAGGACAGTCACAGACCCATTGCTCTATCTGTGGCTGAAATCACCTGTAGCCATTTTTATATACATAGCCCCCTATACATCACCTATATAATGTCCTTTGGTTCTGATTTCCCATTCTGATAAAGCCCACCTGATAAAATTGGCATATATAACCCCCCCCCCCCCCCCAATTATGATAAAGACCCCATTCCCTATTTTGATAAAATCACAACTCCTAATCCCCCCCCCCCCCCCCCATTTCACATTCTAATATTCCCCCTTTTCTAATAGGCCTAGTCCATTCCCCATTCAGAATCTGATAACTCCAGTAATAATAGGGATTGCTTGGGATATAGACACCAAGTAGGAACACTCAGAACTCATATCACTTTCCCAAGTACATATCACTTTCCCAAGTTCAGTTCAGCAGCAGGGCAGCTGATTTGCGCTCGCTCCCCCAACCAGCAGTCAGCAGGTCCGGTCGGATCCTGGCTCCCCCTGCCCTGCGATCAGGGGCAGTTCGATGCGGGCTTGTCTGGCTGTCACATTGAGGATCGAGTAGCCGCCCGCCCGATTCAGCGGCTCTCTTGAGGTGCAGACAGCAGCGCTCAGCAAGTATATCACAGATAAGTCAGTCAGGGCAGACACCAGTCCAGCCTGATACAACCAGCCGGCGGCCACATAACCATGTGTGTCCCCTGCTAGTGTAAGTGCCGACAGTCATCTGATTTCTCAATTTGGCTCCCAGGGCGGGTGACGCCCCTCTAAAGTTGACGCCTGGGGCACATGTTCCCGCTGCCCTCCCCTAGCTTTGGCCCTATATGTACGCAACCAGGTGTCCCCCCCCCCCACAAGAAAACAGATAAATAAAAAACAAGGGGGTTACAGTACAGTGAGCATAACTTATTGTCAGACAATACAGGCATACCTGCCCTTTTTAATTACTAACTTGCACTGCACAATAGTTTCCATGTATACAACACATGAGATGCTAAAGATGTGTAGCCACTTATTAACCCTTGGCATGTTCATAGCAAACCCTTCATTATAAAAGGGGTATTCTTATTTCACATACAGTATATTACAATGCATGTTCAAACTACCCAACTGCATCAAAGTGATCCCTCTCTATTATTGGCACTATATGTAAATGTTCTTATACTGTAAGTGTGCTACTGTAGCAAATAACAGGTTGGCAAACTGCAAGATAGAGATAGAATAGGACTGGCCAGAGAGGGATCCCTTTATATATACAGTATATACACACATACACCTATGTATATATAGGGACACCATCAAAAATCACCATGCCCCCTATGGCCTTTAAGAGATCTCTAACCCCTAAAAAAATATCCTATTGCTTAAGGGACCCTGGGGTCTGTATTTTGTTCCCCACAATAGACCCCCAGTATATTCCCATTTAATATAAAGTAATTAAAAGACCTATGTGAGGGGCTACCTATAAATAATTGTGTTTTCATTTATATCAAGACATTCCTATGACACTTGTTTCTGAAAGTATTTATGGCTATACAATTTCATTCAGTTACACGTGTCACAGGAATGTCTTGGTATAAATAAAAACACACTTATTTATGAATAGCCCCCCAACATAGGTCTTTTATTACTCTTAATTTTATACTTTTACTCTTATTTTTCAACTTTTGCTTTTCAGCGAGGAGTATCTGAGCAGAGGATCTTGCAAGATCATGGGGACAAATCTCCCCACCACGTAATTCATTCAATTTTCATTTACAGTCAGAAAAGAGAATTACAAAAGTTGTGTAATGTTGTGTAATGTAATGTGTAAAGGCACTCTACATCACGCTTTAATAAACCCACACCTAGTGAAAATTTGGCAATGCATGTATTGAGTGTCACTCCACAGAGCTATGCCTTTATTTCAGTGCTATGTCTTCCACTTTAAAAGGAAACCATAACTAATTACCAGATAAGCCACTTAGATCTCAGATTGTTTTTGAACAGACTGGGCAGACAGACTTGCATGGAAATGAACAATAAAATGCAATGTACTCCATTACTAAGCAGGAAACACGGCATGTATAAGAAACAAGAAAATGTGATTCTTAATCCCTAGGCACATATATAATTCAAAACCACAACAATACCTACATCAGTAAGATTAGTTTAGCCTGATGACGTTCAAATATACATCCTAAGTGATTGAAAAAGCCACAGATTCAAGCAGCCCACAGAATAGATTGTGACCTCACTTATACTTAGTTTCAAAATTTTGCCAGGGCAGGGATACTTACAGTACATTCAATTGTATCAACAAGCAGTGAGAAATGAAAAACTTCTTACTTTCTTGCTAAGAACATTTTATAAGCAGTACTATTTTCTATTTCCCTCAGTGGTGGCAGATGTAATTCATTGAGAAAGGGTGCCAGGGAAAGCGTTACTCCTGTGTGCATGCACAGGAATAACACCGACAGTGGCCATCTAATACCTGAAGAAGGTTGGCTTGGGACCCAGAAGAAGCAGTGGTAGGGGACAAAGTTCTGAAAGGATCCTGGGTCCATCATCGCTCATTGACAGCACAGTAGAAGGTATTATGTGTCATAAGAAGCAATTATCCTGTGCATACTTTCACATTACAGCGAGAGTTCACCCCCACACAGTTAAAAAGGTTTTTTAAAAAAGTTTAAAGTGTTACTAAACCCAGGAGCCTGCCTTCAATATATCTGGTCTCCCACAGTACACAGAACATGGAAATGCAATTATTTTAGTAAGTATAAACTGCTAAATACCTTTTTTCATCAGCAGTTAGAGCAGTCTTGTGACTTCTGTCAATGTCTGATTAAAGCTCGTAGGAAGCATTGTCATTCTGCTGTGACTGTCCTATCAGGATGCAGGACCCCTGACCCTCTGTCTGGGCAGTGCTGATTGGCCCTGTGCTGATCACATGCACCCTCCCAAGAAAAAAAAAAACTCTAGCAATACACACCGAACTGAGCATGTGCAGCTTGTCCTCTAACCTCTGTTCCATCAAGAGACAGTGGAAGAAGAGGAGAAACAGAGAAGACAGGATCAAACAGCCTTTATACACAATGCAGATTAACCCCTTAGGTTCCACAGTGAGTATATCAAGCACACTACTGCATATACAGACTGATTTTACTGTTGTGGGTTTAGTAACACTTTAAAGCAGCTTCCGTAATCCTTAGGAGAAATTTTATGCCCATTGCACCCCTAAAAATCACCTAATTTTACTTTGCTCATTGATTCCAATGCAGTTAGCCAAAAGAACAAATTTCACCTAATGTCCTAATTCTCACCAAAATTTCAGTGACAGAGCTAATAAATTCCACTCATCCCTAGTAAACAGACAAACACCTTCATGCATTTTGCAATACCAACAATTCCAGGATGCAAATGTGTAAAGATGAAATGTCTACCATTTTCTCAAAAATGCCAGATAGTTAAATCTATAGGGCCCATTCACACTTGTCCATTTTCCATTTGCACTTGTGACTTTTCCTGCAGTTAAACTCATTTATTTTACTTCATGGAATTGCAGTTAAAACAGAAATGCCACTAATGTGGCTAGTTCACATTTGTGTTGCAACTAAATGCTGTTTAGGGTCATGCTCCATCTTCCTGCAGGACTATTGCAATGAATAGTTAACGCACAAATATTTAACCTGTAACTAAACTCAAGAACACAATGTAAGCCTTATGCTGCGTACACACGATCAGACATTCCGACAACAAAATCCTGGATTTATTTCCGACGGATGTTGGCTCAAACTTGTCTTGCATACACACGGTCGCACAAATGTTGTCGGAAATTCAGAACGTCTAGAACGCGGTGACATACAACACGTACGGCGAGCCGAGAAAAAATGAAGTTCAATAGCCAGTGCGGCTCTCCTGCTTTATTCCGAGCATGCGTGGAAATTGTGCGTTGGAATTGTGTACACACGATTGAAATTTCCGACAACCAATTTTGTTGTCGGAAAATTTGAGAACCAGCTCTCAAATTTTTGTTGTCGGAAATTCCGACAACAAAAATTTGCAGCTTACACAAACTTATTACTAACCTAAGGCAGTCAAATAAATCAAACTTTTAGCCCAGGTTCACACTGACATGCATGATTTCATGCCCGCATGTCAGTCCTGACTTCAGGGGTGACTTCAGAGACATCTATGCGGGTTCCTGCACAGATGTCTATACAAATCGCACCCCGAAGTCTCCAAAAGTAGTACAGAAACGACTTTTGGGAATCATTGCGGCACCGCAAAGCCGGCGTCGCACCGATTTGGACGATGCCATTGCCAGCAATAGCCACTGATTTGGCATGCGATTTGTTGCATGCCAAATGGCTGCAATGTGAACCTAGGCTAAAACTTGTTAATGAATTCTTTCATGATAGAAACACCTGGCTCTCCATTTATATTACAGTCTTTCTTTTAGACCCAAATTCTTCTGTGCACTTTTTCTGTAGATATGATATTAGTCTATGTGCGGTAAAAGAGGGGGAGCACAAGTGGAGACACCGGCACCCCACATGATTTTGTGACCTTATTCAGCACTATATTATGGACTACGTATGGATTACGGTTTTACCAATGTTCTATTTTGGATTTATATTTGTCAGCACCTGTCACTTTCTTGCTTAAATAAGCACTTCTTTATGAATTTATTCTATTGTTGGGATTATGTTTACACTGCATAATATTTCTATATTTTTATATTTAAAACATCACAAATCTAAAGGATACCATTGCACACATATTAATTATTATATTTGATTCCAGTTATCAATTAGTAAATATAGCATTTGCCATTTTTTTTTGCACATTTAGCACCTTAACCACTTCAGCCCTGGAAGGATTTACCCCTTTAAAGACCAGGCCACTTTTTGCAATACGGCACTGCGTTGCTTTAACTGACAATTGCGTGGTCATGCGACATTGTACTTTTTTTTCCCTACAAATAGAGCTTTATTTTGGTTGTATTTGATCACCTCTGCGGTTTTTATTTTTTGAGGTATAAACAAAAAGAGAGTGACAATTTTGAAAAAAAATAACTATATTTTTTACTTTCTGTTATAATACATATCCAAAAATATATATAAAAACAAATGTATTCATCAGTTTAGGCCAATATGTATTCTGCTACATATTTTTTGTAAAAAAAAAAAAAATCGCAATAAGCGTATATTGATTGGTTTGTGCAACAGTTATAGCGTCTACAAAATAGGGGAAAGATTTAGGGGCTTTTTTATTATTGTTTTTACTAGTAATGGTGGCGATCTGCGATTTTTAGCGGGACTGTGACATTGCAGTGGACAAATCTGACCCTAAGTGACACTTTTTGGTGACCAGTGACACCAATACAGTGATAAGTGCTATAAAAATGCACTGATCACTGTAGAAATGGCACTGGCAGGGAAGGGGTTACCACTAGGGGGCGATCGAGGGGTTAAGTGTTCCCTAGGGAAGTGCTTTCTAACTGTCGGGGGGATGGACTGATTGGGAGTAGAGAGAGATCGCTGTTCCTGATCACAGGAACAGCTGATCTCTCTCTCCTCCCCTGTCAGAACAGGGATCTGCCTTGTTTACATTGGCAGATCCCCGTTCTGCCTCTCTTCACCCCAATCGCAGGTGGCTGGCAGACATCAAGTCCGCCAGAACCTGCGGGCGAGTTCCCACGGCACGCGACGTTCCCGCAGTACCACATGCACAAACCAACGTACAGGTAAGTCAGTTTGCGCAGCTGAGCCGCATTGCCGCAGTATATATGCGGAATGCGGTCGGCAAGTGGTTAATCTAGGTGTATTTACAGAGTGATATACTAGCACCTAGAGAGTATTAAACACACGAATAATTAATTGTGCTCACTTTAAAAGTAATCATTTCTATCTGATAAAGCAGCGCCACATCCATTTTCAAACCCTCATCAAACCAATGTTGTTCGAAAGCATTTCAAAATTTTATTTGCTTTAAACATTCAGTTTTGGAACAAATGGGCTTACCTGAAGGAAAACCAAATTCAGGCTGGGTTCACACATGCTGCGGCCGCGGCTCACAGCAGGCGGTCCGGTGTGTCCCTATTCACCGATTCAGGTGCGAATCAGGTGCCTGAAATCGCACCTGAATTGGTTCGAAAGACGCACAGGACCCTTTCCAAATGCGAACTGCGGCTGCCCCGGAGCTGTGTGAACCGGCTCCATTGAGATTGCATATATGTGAACGTAGCCTTTGTCCAAAAAAATTTCCATCTTGCTTCTTCAAATGTTCTCATCACTGTAGTCGAAAACCAATGTCAATTTGACCCCACTAACCATTAGAAAATCAAACAAATGTTAATTCATTTTCGAACAAAATTCTACTAGTGTATGACCAGCTTTACACACGGGCGGATAGAATTCAGCTTTTAGCTGTGGATAGATCAACTACTGCAGCTAACTCACAATGCTTTCCTATGGCCCCATTCACACACTGCATTTAGTAACAGTTTTGTTACATGGGGTTTGGTGTGGTTAGAAAAAATTAATTTGTCTGCGTCCAGGACCGATTTGTTGCAGCTATCTGCACATAACTGCAGGTAATCGCAGAGTACTATTTCACCTGCAGATAGCAGCAGCAATAAGGAAAGAAAAACAACAGGAAGCACATCAGAAATGGCAAGAATGTTCCAACGCAGCTAAACGCAGCCGCATGTAAACGCACGTAAACGCAGCTAATCGCAATGTACAACTGCAAATGAACGCTGTGCCTGCAGTCTTGAAATGTCAAAATAACAAAGGCATGCTTTTAACAGCGGCAGAACAGCCGCCCGTGTGAAAGGGGCCTTATGCCCTGTACACACGAGCGGAATTCCGCTCAAGCTTGGCTTGCATACACACGGTTACACAAAAGTTCTCTGAACTTTCGACTGTTAAGAACGCGGTGACCTACAACACTACAACGAGCCGAGGAAATGAAGTTCAATGCTTTCAAGCATGCATCGAATTGTTTCCGAGCATGCGTAGGAATTTTGCGTGTCGGAATTTCTACAGACGATCAGAATTTCCGATTGGAACATTTTTCGTCGGAAAAATAGAGAACCTGCTCTCAATGTTTTGTTGGCGGAAATTCCTCCAGCAAAAGTCCGATGGAGCATACACACAAGCTCACATCGGGCTTTTGCTGGCGGAATTTCCGATCGTGTGTACGGGGCATTAGAGTGTACATCTACAGTTTGTGAGTCCCTAAATGGAACAGTACATTGTACAAATTCCTGACTTCAGCTCCAAGTTGGAGCTCAGACCTTTTCCCAGATACCCCACCATAGAATGCGCGCTTTAACCACTTGCCGACCGCCTAACGTATATATACGTCGGCAGAATGGCACGGGCAGGCAGAATCACGTACCTGTACGTGATCTGCCTCCCGCGGGCGGGGGGTCCGATCGGACCCCCCCCCGGTGCCAGCGGCGGTCGGCATTTGACTGGGAGCGTCGGGAGGCGAGGGGGAGACCATCCGATCGTGGCCCCCCCTCGCGATCGCTCCCAGCCAATCGGAATCCTCCCCTGCCTGTGTGTAGTTTCACACAGGCAGAGGATGTGATGTCATCTCTCCTCGGCTTGGCAGTTTCCGTCCCAGCGCCGAGGAGAGAAGACATGTAAGTGCACAACACACACACACAGTAGAACATGCCAGGCATACTTTACACCCCCAATCACCCCCCCCCCCTGTCACAAACTGACAGCAAGCAGTATTTTTTTTTTTTTTTTCTGATTACTGCATGGTGTCAGTTTGTGACAGTTACAGTGTTAGGGCAGTGAGTATTACCCCCCTGTAGGTCTAGGATACCCCCCTAACCCCCCCTAATAAAGTTTTAACCCCTTGATCACCCCCTGTCACCAGTGTCGCTAAGCGATCATTTTTCTGATCGCTGTATTAGTGTCGCTGGTGACGCTAGTTAGGAACGTAAATATTTAGGTTCGCCGTCAGCGTTTTATAGTGACAGGGACCCCCATATACTACCTAATAAATGTTTTAACCCCTTGATTGCCCCCTAGTTAACCCTTTCACCACTGATCACCGTATAACCGTTACGGGTGACGCTGGTTAGTTCGTTTATTTTTTATAGTGTCAGGGGACCCGCCGTTTATTACCTAATAAAGGTTTAGCCCCTGATCGCCCGGCGGTGATATGCGTCGCCCCAGGCAGCGTCAGATTAGCGCCAGTACCGCTAACACCCACGCACGCAGCATACGCCTCCCTTAGTGGTATAGTATCTGTACGGATCAATATCTGATCCGATCAGATCTATACTAGCGTCCCCAGCAGTTTAGGGTTCCCAAAAACGCAGTGTTAGCGGGATCAGCCCAGATACCCGCTAGCACCTGCGTTCTTCCCCTCCGCCCGGCCCAGCCCAAGTGCAGTATCGATCGATCACTGTCACTTACAAAACACTAAACGCATAACTGCAGCGTTCACAGAGTCAGGCCTGATCCCTGCGATCGCTAACAGTTTTCTTGGTAGCGTTTTGGTGAACTGGCAAGCACCAGCCCCAGGCAGCGTCAGGTTAGCGCCAGTACCGCTAACACCCACGCACACACCATACACCTCCCTTAGTGGTATAGTATCTGATCGGATCAATATCTGATCTGATCAGATCTATACTAGCGTCCCCAGCAGTTTAGGGTTCCCACAAACGCAGTGTTAGCGGGATCAGCCCAGATACCTGCTAGCACCTGCGTTTTGCCCCTCCGCCCGGCCCAGCCCAGCCCACCCAAGTGCAGTATCGATCGATCACTGTCACTTACAAAACACTAAATGCATAACGTCAGCGTTCTCAGAGTCAGGCCTGATCCCTGTGATCGCTAACAGTTTTTTTGGTAGCGTTTTGGTGAACTGGCAAGCACCAGCAGCCTAGTACACCCCGGTCGTAGTCAAACCAGCACTGCAGTAACACTTGGTGACGTGGCGAGTCCCATAAGTGCAGTTCAAGCTGGTGAGGTGGCAAGCACAAGTAGTGTCCCGCTGCCACCAAGAAGACAAACACAGGCCCGTCGTGTCCATAGTGCCCTTCCTGCTGCATTCGCCAATCCTAATTGGGAACCCACCGCTTCTGCAGCGCCCGTACTTCCCCCATTCACATCCCCAACCAAATGCAGTCGGCTGCATGAGAGGCATTTTCTTTATGTCCTCCCGAGTACCCCTACCCAGCGAACCCCCCCAAAAAAGATGTTGTGTCTGCAGCAAGCGCGGATATAGGCGTGACACCCGCTATTATTGTCCCTCCTGTCCTGACAATCCTGGTCTTTGCATTGGTGAATGTTTTGAACGCTACCATTCACTAATTGAGTATTAGCGTAGGGTACAGCATTGCACAGACTAGGCACACTTTCACAGGGTCTCCCAAGATGCCATCGCATTTTGAGAGACCCGAACCTGGAACCGGTTACCGTTATAAAAGTTAGTTAAAAAAGTGTAAAAAAAAAAAAAAAAACACAAACAAAAATATAAAATAAAAAAAAAATAGTTGTCGTTTTATTGTTCTCTCTCTCTCTATTCTCTCTCTATTGTTCTGCTCTTTTTTACTGTATTCTATTCTGCAATGTTTTATTGTTATTATGTTTTATCATGTTTGCTTTTCAGATATGCAATTTTTTATACCTTACCGTTTACTGTGCTTTATTGTTAACCATTTTTTTGTCTTCAGGTACGCCATTCACGACTTTGAGTGGTTATACCAGAATGATGCCTGCAGGTTTAGGTATCATCTTGGTATCATTCTTTTCAGCCAGCGATTGGCTTTCATGTAAAAGCAATCCTAGCAGCTAATTAGCCTCTAGACTGCTTTTACAAGCAGTGGGAGGGAATGCCCCCCCCCCCAACGTCTTCCGTGTTTTTCTCTGGCTCTCCTGTCTCAACAGGGAACCTGAGAATGCAGCCGGTGATTCAGCCAGCTGACCATAGAGCTGATCAGAGACCAGAGTGGCTCCAAACATCTCTATGGCCTAAGAAACCGGAAGCTACGAGCATTTTATGACTTAGATTTAGCCGGATCTAAACAGCGCCATTGGGAAATTGGGAAGGCATTTTATCACACCGATCTTGGTGTGGTCAGATGCTTTGAGGGCAGAGGAGAGATCTAGGGTCTAATAGACCCCAATTTTTGCAAAAAAGAGTACCTGTCACTACCTATTGCTATGATAGGGGATATTTACATTCCCTGAGATAACAATAAAAATGATTTAAAAAAAAAAATGAAAGGAACAGTTTAAAAATAAGATAAAAAAATAATAATAATAAAGAAAAAAAAAAAAAAAAAAAAAAAAAGCACCCCTGTCCCCCCTGCTCTCGCGCTAAGGCGAACGCAAGCGTCGGTCTGGCGTCAAATGTAAACAGCAATTGCACCATGCATGTGAGGTATCACCGCGAACGTCAGATCGAGGGCAGTAATTTTAGCAGTAGACCTCCTCTGTAAATCTAAAGTGGTAACCTGTAAAGGCTTTTAAAGGCTTTTAAAAAGGTATTTAGTTTGTCGCCACTGCACGTTTGTGCGCAATTTTAAAGCATGTCATGTTTGGTATCCATGTGCTCGGCCTAAGATCATCTTTTTTATTTCATCAAACATTTGGGCAATATAGTGTGTTTTAGTGCATTAAAATTTAAAAAAGTGTGTTTTTTCCCTAAAAAATGCGTTAGAAAAAATGGCTGCGCAAATACTGTGTGAAAAAAAAAATGAAACACCCACCATTTTAATCTGTAGGGCATTTGCTTTAAAAAAATATATACTGTTTGGGGGTTCAAAGTAATTTTCTTGCAAAAAAAAATTATTTTTTTATGTAATCAAAAAGTGTCAGAAAGGGCTTTGTCTTCAAGTGGTTAGAAGTGTGGGTGATGTGTGACATAAGCTTCTAGATGTTGTGCATAAAATGCCAGGACAGTTCAAAACCCCCCCAAATGACCCCATTTTGGAAAGTAGACACCCCAAGCTATTTGCTGAGAGGCATGTCGAGTCCATGGAATATTTTATATTGTGACACAAGTTGCGGGAAAGACACAATTTTTTATTTTTTTTATTTTTTTTTGCGCAAAGTTGTCACTAAATGATATATTGCTCAAACATGCCATGGGAATATGTGAAATTACACCCCAAAATACATTCTGTTGCTTCTCCTGAGTACGGGGATACCACATGTGTGAGACTTTTTGGGAGCCTAGCCGCGTACGGGACCCCGAAAACCAAGCACCGCCTTCAGGCTTTCTAAGGCCGTAAATTTTTGATTTCACTCTTCACTGCCTATCACAGTCTCGGAGGCCATGGAATGTCCAGGTGGCAAAAAACCCCCCCAAATGACCCCATTTTGGAAAGTAGACACCCCAAGCTATTTGATGAGAGGTATAGTGAGTATTTTGCAGACCTCACTTTTTGTCACAAAGTTTTGAAAATTGAAAAAAGAAAAAAAAAATTTTTTTTTCTCGTCTTTCTTTATTTTCAAAAACAAATGAGAGCTGCAAAATACTCACCATGCCTCTCAGCAAATAGCTTGGGGTGTCTACTTTCCAAAATGGGGTCATTTGGGGGGGGTTTGTGCCACCTGGGCATTCCATGGCCTCCGAAACTGTGATAGGTAGTGAGGAGTAAAATCAAAAATGTACGCCCTTAGAAATCCTGAAGGCAGTGATTGGTTTTTGGGGCCCCGTACGCGGCTAGGCTCCCAAAAAGTCCCACACATGTGGTATACCCGTACTCAGGAGAAGCAGCTAAATGTATTTTGGGGTGAAATTCCACATATGCCCATGGCCTGTGTGAGCAATATATCATTTAGTGACAACTTTGTGCAAAAAAAAAAAAAAAAAAAAAAAAAAATTTGTCACTTTCCCGCAACTTGTGTCAAAATATAAAACATTCCATGGACTCAACATGCCTCAAAGCAAATAGCTTGGGGTGTCTACTTTTCAAAATGGGGTCATTTGGGGGGGGGTTTATGCCATCTGGGCATTTTATGGCCTTCAAAACTGTGATAGGTAGTGAGGAGTAAAATCAAAAATGTACGCCCTTAGAAATCCTGAAGGCAGTGATTGGTTTTCGGGGCCCCGTACGCGGCTAGGCTCCCAAAAAGTCCCACACATGTGGTATCCCCATACTCAGGAGAAGCAGCTAAATGTATTTTGGGGTGCAATTCCACATATGCCCATGGCCTGTGTGAGCAATATATCATTTAGTGACAACTTTTTGTAATTTTTTTTTTTTTTTGTCATTATTCAATCACTTGGGACAAAAAAAATGAATATTCAATGGGCTCAACATGCCTCTCAGCAAATTCCTTGGGGTGTCTACTTTCCAAAATGGGGTCATTTGTGGGGGTTTTGTACTGCCCTGCCATTTTAGCACCTCAAGAAACGACATAGGCAGTCATAAATTAAAGGCTGTGTAAATTCCAGAAAATGTACCCTAGTTTGTAGGCGCTATAACTTTTGCGCAAACCAATAAATATACACTTATTGACATTTTTTCTACCAAAGACATGTGGCCGAATACATTTTGGCCTAAATGTATGACTAAAATTGAGTTTATTGGATTTTTTTTAGAACAAAAAGTAGAAAATATCATTTTTTTTCAAAATTTTCGGTCTTTTTCCGTGTATAGTGCAAAAAATAAAAACGGCAGAGGTGATCAAATACCATCAAAAGAAAGCTCTATTTGTGGGAAGAAAAGGACGCAAATTTCGTTTGGGTACAGCATTGCATGACCGCGCAATTAGCAGTTAAAGCGACGCAGTGCCGAATTGTAAAAAGTGCTCTGGTCAGGAAGGGGGTAAAACCTTCCGGGGCTGAGGTGGTTAATTGTGAATGAAAGTAGAGTAGTGTATGTACAATGTATCTGAGTTCGGGGCCTCCAAAAATTACTTTCTGACATTTGAAAGTTTATGCATGGTCATAGAGAACCATATTAACTTAATATTTTGTGCAAATTTACCTTATTAGTGTCTTATTGCAGTCTTCGTGTTTTATTTTTCTTTAGTTATCTATAAATACATGAAAGTGTAACATAATAATGTCTCTGTTTTCGCATATCTGAAGTACTGATCAGGGGCCTGGCAAGCACTTGTTTTACTGTAAAATTGCGAGGATAAGGAGTGGCCTTTTGCTCATCATAAGATATGCAGGTATGTGCATTATCTCAGGTACAACATAGTTGTGTAAGTGGTATTTTGCAGGAAGGACCATTAAGAACAAAACCATGGGTTGGTTATGGTTAGGGCATGTAATGTATATACAAGAACTTCTCCCTAAATCCCTATTGTCCAGCATGTCACCAAAGATTGTGCTGTCACAATGTTGTAAAACCCTAAATAGTCTTAATGGGCCAACTTTAATGTTGATCTTGCATGAAAATTAAGAATCTAACAGTATAATAAAGATGGCATACACAGCTATATAAAGAAATTGAAATGTGTGAAAACATTAATTATGATGTTCAGGAACATGTGGATCTAAAAAGCCAGTTCATTTCTGACACTTGCTGCTTAGCTGGTCATGTAATATTAGCAACTCTGTCTCCCTTAGTAACTCATCTATGGTATCTATGGTAAATGATTGTAAAGGGTTTAAAAAAAATCCACAAACATATTATACTTATACAGCCCCAATCCTCCTCTCCGCAGGTCCCCCACCTCCACTCAAGGCTCCTTTTCTGTGTGCCATCATAGGAAGCTACTTCCTATCCTGGCAAACCTGTGGCTGAATCCACTGCTGCACTGCCTATCTCCACAGACAGGCACAGCGCTGGATTAAGTATAAGAGGGGGTGAGGGGGCAATACTGGCACCTAATAATTTTTTACCTTAATGCAGGGAATGCATTAAGGTAAAAAATGTTAAGGCTTTGAACCACTTTAAATCCTAATTCCATTTCATTGCCATTTTTTTATTGTAACACACAGACCAGGTTGGTCCGACGGTTTGATCCCAGGTTCTGGTCCCTTAATGGAGCAAGCAGCCAGGCACAGGGTATTTTCAACCTGATACATCATATATCACTCAGTCCTCAAACAGTAATCAGGCAGATAGTGTCTTTTCTTGTTGTTTTTATTTGCTTTATAGAACTGGGATAGGGGTTGGGAAAAGCTTTGGGATGCCCAGAACTAAACAACTTGAATGAGGGCACTATCCTGAAACAGTTAACTGAAGTAAAGCAGAATCTTCTGTACAGACAATAGCAAAAGCTCAGCACAAGGGGCTTCCTCTAGGGGCGCAGCCCCGGCAGCAGTTCTGGAACAGTCCCTATAGCAAAGAGGGGTGTAAAGGCAACAGTCTCTCTCCTGAGAATTCTCTAAGGCCTACTCACTGTGATCCAGGCAATCTGAAGGTCTTTGGGGTGATCCTTCAGCCCCTTGGTGAGCTGGAATCATCCAGGACTTCTGTAAGCTTCTTCTAAGCCTTGGAAGGTTTAAAGGTGAAGCACATCCAAAGCTCGTTTGGCTATACTTCTTCTGTGGATCACAGGAGTGCAGTTCATTCTGCACTCCTGTGACCCGTTTTCAGCAGACAGCGGGCTGAAACCTGCTGTCGGCTGATGTCACAGAGCTGGTCCAGGCTCAGGCAAGATCACCACAATGAAGTCGGGATCCACCCACATGCCGGACTGGCACCTGGCTCAGCCTCTCAGCGAGCCACTGAGAGCCTGAGCTGGCCTCTCCCACCCCCTCCACAGCCCAGCGCTCCAGTGAGCATGGGAGGGGACAGAGCAGAGAGCCCTGAGAACCGAGCGATTGGCAGTGTTTGATCGCTCGGTTCTCTGTCTTAGAGCTGGCCGGGGACAGATGCAGCATAGGACCAATGCTGCATCCACCTAGGTAAGTATGATTCTGAAAAAATATAAAAAAAACACACCTCTCTTTTAGCAAAATTTCCAGGCTGGGTCACTCTCCAACAGGCAAAGGGCCCTGCTACTGTCTACTCTCACCCTTATATACACCTCTCAGCCCCCTGCTGGCCACTTTTCTCGACCAGGGATTGGCTGAGTCTGTATACAGGTCCAGCTCAGACTCTGCCCTCTCCTGCTCACTATATTTCCAGAAAGTTATGGAAAGACAGGGGGAGACAGGCAAGCGTGCAGTTGCAGAACCAGAGTAGACAAAAAGCAATCCACAAGCTCCAACAGCTACAGCAGAGCCTCAACACAAAATTTACCTCTCATTACCCTAACTAGCACCTGACTAAGAGGGTGCTACATTAATTTGAATAGAGAAGGATAAAATCTCAGCAAAATCTGTATCAGGAGATTTTTCCTCCATGTTCCTGTGATACCTTTTAGGAAATAGAGGAGCAGTTATCACTTGGATATAAAGAGACAATAGGACACAGCAATAATAACAGTGTCAGAAGTTCTAATGCCCTGTATACACGACCGGTTTTACCGTTTGAATAAACTCTGAAGGTTTTTCCGACGGAATTCCGCTCAAGCGTGCCTACACTCGGTCACACCAAATACCGACTATCCAGAACGCGGTGACGTACAACACGTAGGACGGGACTAGAAAACGGAAGTTCAATAGCCAGTAGCCAATAGCTTCCATCTCATACTTGCTTCAGAGCATGCGTCATTTTTGGTACATCGGAACAGCATACAGAAGAGCGGTTTTCCCGATAGGAATTGGTTCCATGGGAAAAATTTAGAACATGTTCTCTTTCTAGGTCCGTCAGAATTTTCGACGTAAAAAGTCCTATGGGGCATATACACGATCAGAATATACAAAGAAAAGCTCCTGTCTGACTTTTTCTGTCGGACATTCTGCTCGTGTGTACACAGCATAAGCCTTTACCACGCCACTATAAATGTCTTTTTATCTGTTTGACCTTTGGAGACATTTGCCATCACTATCTCTGGTGGCAGGAAGTGATGGGAAATCTCCAAAACTGGAACACAGAAATGAAAACCTAAAGTTCTAATCTTTCCCTACTCTATCCAAAACAATATGGAAAGCTCTGGCTGGAATTGAGCTAAAATCTTACAAGATTTCAGGGGCAGTAAAAGCATCATGAGACAAGAAAACATGTTCTCTGTGTAATCTGTAGATAATTGAATATGGCATACTATATATATAGAACTAGTATGATGTCTACAAACTGAGCAATGGTGCTGGTATTACATTTTTTCCACACATGTTTTTCTTTATGACAAATTTTGTTTAAACTGCACGTACATTATTTATGTGCAGTGAATTTTTATTGTGGTCATAATGCTAGGTCCTATTTACCCACATTACTGATGCATAGTCATTTCAAACGTATATTCAAGATAAAATAAATAATACAATGGCATTCAGAATTGAGCCCCTCTGACAGTTTTCGTCTTGGTAGATACATGTACAGTTATAATTAGGTATGCTACAACCTACTGATTTTGTGCAGCTACAGTATATGCTGCTTGACATTTGTTTGGAGATGTTCATAATTCAGAGCCATGTAGACCTTTGTGCCTGTGCTTTAGTCTATCAACAAATCCTGTTATTTTAAGTTATATTTAAATGAAATGGCGACTTGCAGAGCGCTAAAAGTACACTGTGGAAAATGTATACATTTCAAACTGTCCTGATCCAATGCAGATCTTTCAGGTATATTATAAATACATTTAAAGTCTTTAACTACCGGTATATCTCTTTTCTGGTGCACGCTCCAAAGTCTTGATGCCCCTTTTAAAAGCAGATTTCCCATACGCAAAGGAAATATACATTTAAAGCAAACTATGGCATGTTGTAGGTTTAGGTACCCCAAAATGTTTGTATGTGACTCTGGTGGACACCAGCAGGCTTATATGGCAGTCTGATTTGTAAAATGCTTGGGGAACCTTTAAGGCAGACTGCACACAAGATCCAGGCTTCACTGTACCATAGGACCATATTTTGCCTAAAATTATTCTACTGGCAAACAAAGTCACCCATGCTCACCCATATGGAGAATCTAGCTGTAGACGTGTTACTGGATGGTTAAGACACAACTAAACTATTCAAAAGGGAATCTCTCTTATGGCATCCCTGCGGATTTTGATAAGTTGACTGATAATTGAATCCATTCTCCACATACTGGCACGTTTAAAAGGAAAGATTTAATTCCTGTGAACAGAGGATACAGTTCATATCAAACCAGGAAAATATAAGGAACGGAACCTCTTCAGATAACCCAGTACATAACAAAGAGCACTTTATACCCGGTCTTTTGCATCTGAACACACGGAACAGACCTTCCATGGAAGCCTCATAGTCTGTGCTGACTACCATTGTAGTACTGGACATCCACACTCTTATTAGGATTAACAAAATGTAAATGTGTGAATTTGCTGTGCAATCATCATCCTTTACGTGTTCCAAATGAGTACACTATTGAAAGTGATAAATGCAAAGAAAATCCAGCGGGGAAGTAAGGCTCTCCAAAACCGTGGAAGATTTGCAGACCTGGAAAATGCAAGAAACAGATGGTTTTAACAGTAGGTTTCTTCTAAAAGCGAAATTTTAGTTGGAGATGGTGCTTAATGAGCTGAGTTAGTCCTTGGTAACTTATATATATTGTTTACTCTAATAGTGAGGGCTTCCTCTTATGTTTAATCTGAGCTAATTAACAATTTTCACATATGCAGAACGTAAACCAAAGCATGGGTTGAAAATGCAAATAGGTCACAAATAGTAAGCTGTACTAGTAGGAATATGTTGACATAGACATTTCAAATTAGAGACATGCATCTGAGTCAAGCAAACCAGAACCATAGGGTATAAAGGTGAAACATCTAACAATACAGCCTCAGCGGGTATATAAAATAGAGTGAACCCCAAGAAGGTTCATGTATAGGGTTGCTTCGGAGTAAGTGGGTAAGTTTTTTACCCTTCAACTGATGTGATGCAAAGTACGACCTCACACAACTAAACTTTACTTATTGGATAAGTCATAAATATGAAGAAGTGGAGAAAGGTAAAGAAAAAGAAGAACTCAGAGGTTCCTATCCTGCACTGAGGTACGGAGCTTCAAGAGTTAACTTAAGTGCACTTGTAGAGCCTGCGCACAGTGCACAGCGGGGCCCACTCCGCTACTGGGGAATAGTAGTGGAAAACGCTGGACAGGTGGTGGCCATTGGCTCAGCGTGTCCCTCCAAAATGCAAGTTATGGAGCATTGTCATGGGGAGCCAAGAGTTAACTGGTGAACTGTTACAGTGCAGTGTACATATTGTACAATTGTGAAAATGGCACAAAGACAAAGGTACCCCATATGTGCAGTAAAGTGACCCTGTTACAACGTAGCCCAGAAGAACCCATGCAAGATAGGCCTCACATGTAACCCAGTACCTGGTGCCCAATGAATTATTGGAGATAATGGAGGACATGGCAAACTACCACACAGCCCGAGCCACCCTGCTGCCTGCCGACATGCAGATCTAGGAATTCTTGGGCAGATACACTATCTCACCAACAGGATCTCAAAGAGATAAAATAAACTGTGATTTAAAAGCCTTATTCCAGTTAGATTTTCTTCTAGTTTTGGCCCAATTGTAGAGGTTTCTCCAAATTTCCTGTCCCTGTGACACTCATCTAAGAAATGGGGTTTTGGTTGTCATCAGAGCAGGAAAACACAGATGGCAATAAAAATATTGTAAGAAGTCCAGTCAACTCTTAAAAAATTGTATTTGTTTTCTGTCTGTACCCCCTGCCCTGAGAGGAAGTAAGGGCAAATCTCCCCAGTAGGGACATAGACCAGACAGCAAAACAAACCTGACAGAGAATTTACCATTTTGGCTTTAATGCAATAGAATGTACCAAAAACTGAGATACCAGTTATTAGTTGACCGTTCCTAGTCATTTGCTGCTTTGGTTAGTGCTCATTTACACCTGTGGTTAGGAACAGGTAAACAAATGTGACGGACATGGGTGTACACACGCCTTGGCAAGAATTAAACCCCCTGTCGTGTTCAACTACACGGGGCCATGCCGCAACTATACTGCAACTGTATGCAATGTACACAGTTGCAGTGTATTAGCACAGGCTTTTAGTGGTCAAAACAGGTGGTGGATAGGTGCCATAACGCCTCCTCACTGCCTATCAAATGTCTTCTGAAAAGCAATTCACCATGGATCGCTCTTCAGAGGGTTAACACTAGTGTAAACTAGCCCTTACTCATTTTTGATAATTTTCCATAGAGTTCATTTAAATTTCTATTTTAATTTCACTTTCTGAAATACAAGCAAATATGACATGGGTACATTTTTTCCTGACAAACAGCACATGCTGACTCCTTGTTATATACCTGCATATACTTGCACAAAAACAGTGACTCTTTCTGTGAAAGGCTGTCACATTCCTACTCTCAGCAGATGCCTTAGGCAGACAAACTGTTTAATTGCAATATGTTCAGAACAAGTATTAGAACGTCCATAGCCAGACTAACCAGGTAATTATACTACAAACACAGTTGTGTGCACTAGATCCAGATGCTCTTTTTTCGGTCATTGGCACTTTACAGCTGCTAAAAATCTTATGCAGTAAGTGCTTCTTTCTAAGTACAATATAATGGAAATAGTATAACCCTGTTTTAAACAATGAGGATATGTGAGCTTGTTGACGTTCTCTGACCATACAGCTGAGTGTTTTTGTATATGTCAGTGAAATGTGAAGTGACCTTCACAATTAGTAACACCTAATTTATTTTACAGTCAGGTTAGCACATTTCGGACATGCCTACAGTGGTCATCTACTGTGGAGGAGAAAATCAGGATGTCATCCAGGTACACAATGATGTACAAGTCGAGATAGTCACGAAAAATGTCATTGACAAAGTGCTGAAAGGTGGCTGGCGTGTTGCATAACCCAAAAGGCATGACTAGGTATTCGAAGTGCCTGAATTGTGTACAAAAAGCCGTCTTCCACTCATCTCCTTCTCAAATATGGATTAGGTTGTATGCTCCCCAGAGATCCAGTTTAGTGAAGATGACTGCGGTTCCCAGTCTCTGAAACAGTTCGGGTACAAGAGGCAGTGGGTAATGGTTTTTGACAGTAATCTTGTTCAATTCTCGATAGTCTACGCAGGGGCGTAGTAAATGGTCCTTCTTTTCAACAAAGAAGATGCCTGCGCCAGCCGGAGAAGTAGATGGGCGAATAAATCCTTTCTTAAGGTTGTCATCAATATAGTCCTTCAGCGTGCCCAACTCAAACTCGGTTAAAGGGAAAATCCTTCTGAAGGGGACCTCAGCCCCTGGTAACAGTTCAATAGGGCAGTCGTAGGATCTATGGGGAGGAAGGGTCTCTGCACCCTTCTTACTGAACACATCCAGAAAATCGTGGTATGCCACTGGGATTGTTTGGCATAATTCAGAATCTGTGTCAAGGCAGAGTAAGGGTGAAGGGTTGACTGAGGCCTCTTGCAGGCAATGTTGCTGTCAATAACTTGAAGGATATTTGATTTCTCCAGTGGCCCAGTTGATGTGGGGATTATGGGCCTGCAGCCAGGGCATACCTAAGATGATGGGGAACAGAGGTGATGAAATGACATCCAGGCGTAAAAACTCTTGGTGATGGGAAGCAATGATAGCCAGCAAAGGGACAGTCTCCTGTGTGACCGGACCAGATTTAATGACAGAGCCATCAGCAAGATGTACGGCTAGTCTCCGGGTCTTTGGTTGAAGTAGAATGAGGTGTTTGGCTGCAAACGTCAAGTCTATGAAACAGCTGCAGGCTCCGGAATCAATTAGGACAGATACCTGGATACTCTTTCCTGAGAGCTGTAACATGATGGGGAGAGCAAAGTGAGAGGCTTGGTTAGGTAAGACAGGAACATGCATTGAATAGATTGAAATGCACTTACGCATCTTTGCAGGACAAGACCTCACATAATGCCTGGGTCCCCCACAGTACATACAGAGGTTATTGATTCGCCTGCGCTGTCATTCCTCCATGGTGAGAGAGGGACGAAGCAAACCCAACTGCATGGGCTCGGAGGAATCCGGAGCCGGAGCAACTGGAGTGGAAGGAGTCTGGCTGGAGAAACTGGGAACTTTAGGTAGCATCCAATTTGGCCGATATTGACCTATGGATCTTTTGGAGCGACGTTCCCTTAGACGTCGGTCAATCTGAATTGACAAAATAATAAGTTCGTCTAGAGATTGGGGTATCCCTACTCGTGCCAGTTTATACTTTAGAGGATCAGACAGTCCCATCCGAAATTGGTAACGAAGGGCCGCATCATTTCAATTGGTATCAGAACTCCAATGCCTGAACTCGGCCACGTAGTCCTCTGCCGCTCTGCGACCTTGCTGAAGTGCATGTAATACGGCCTCAGCAGTGGCAGTCTGCTGGGGGTCCTCATAAAGTTCTGACATAGCGACAAAAAATGTGGTGAGGTTGTTTAACGATTCGGCCTTTTGTTACAGAAGGCGGTGTGCCCAGACTTGGGGTTCACCGGTCAACAGGGAGATAACGAAACCCACTTTAGTTGCTTCCAGAGAAAAGGTGCGGGGTTGTAGGGCAAAATAGAGTTCACAAGCATTACGAAAGGCTCTGTATTTGCTACGTTCACCCGCAAATCTTTCGGGCGTGGGTACCCTTGGTTCTGGTGGTAACATCACTACTGAAGGTGCGGATGAGATACCAGCTGAGGTAGCGCTTTGAGAGTTGGCGGGAAATGACAGAATTTGAACTCGTTCTTCCAGCCGAGTATATTCCTCTTGTAGATCTTTAACAGCTTGTGTCAAACCCGCCAGGTGTCGGCACAGTTCTTCCATGGGGGAGGTTCCTCGCTCGGGCTCAGACATGGCTGTTTGATACTGTCAAGTTCTCACGTACCTGACTGATGAGCCCGATAGTGCAGAGAAAGGCCTCCCTTACGTATCTGACTCGCGGCCCCTGGTAGAGCAGACAGGTGGCACGGGAGTGCAGAATGGTATGAGTGCCTGGCAGGATCAACAACAGATGGGTCAGATTGCCAGCACAGCAGACAGGACCAGCAGGCTGGATGGATCAGCAGACAGGTGAGCAGACTGGATAGACCAGCAGACATGTGATCAGACTGGGTGGATCAGCAGACAGTATATAAACTATACGCAATTGCGCAAAAAATCATAAGTAAAAACATTCCACTGTAAGTATAAATGGCTTTTTTTTTTTAAAAACTCTTTATTTAGAGAAAAAGATGCATTCCAACATTATAGACGCCTTTATGACATGTGTAAGTTGTATAAAGGTATTGGGCATAGGACAGAACATATATCTGTCCTCCAAGTTTTACAACATTTATTTTTCTGTATGAAATTGTATTAACTGAAAATATACTCTAACTCCATCCTCACTCACCTCTTTTATTATTTCACTTATTCTCCTCTGTATTTTTCTCCTCCTTCTGACATCACTGCGTGAAATGGGAGGGCTAACGTCAAGCATTAACATTGCTTCAGCCTTATTGGCTGGAATTTTTTAAACCGGCATTGCTGCACAGCCATTGGCTGTCTTTCAGCAATGCAGCAGCGCTGAGGCTGACCCAGGTTGTGCGTTATGAAGTGAGGTGATGGGCAGTGCGGATGACAGGTCTCTCCCATACCGGCCGGCCAACCCCAATGGCCACCCAAGCCCCCCCCCCCCCTCACTGGCCATTAGCTGTTCTACTTTATTTCTCTTATAGGCAATACAGCAGTGCTGAAGGGTAGGCATGGACCAACGCTGTGGTGGATGATTTCCAAAGTACAGACCTTATAGTGAAGAACACCAAGGTACATTTCAAATTAAAACCATCAAAAAACACTCTGTCTGCTCTCTGGCCTAGTTCTAGTACAAATAAGTTTAAAATAACATTTATATAAAGACTGCTTGTGGTATGTATATATATATATATATATATATAAAGTGCCCACAAAATGCAGCCTCATCAGTGCCCATTAATGCAGCCTCACCGTGCCCATCAAATGCAGCCTCACCAGTGCCCATCAAATGCAGCCTACCCCTGCCTATCAAATGCAGCCTACCAGTGCCCATCAAGTGCCCATCAAATGCAGCCTTATCAGTGCCCACCAAATGCAGCTTATCAGTGCCCATCAATTGCAGCCTCACTGTGCCCATCAATCCAGCCTTACTGTGCCCATCAAATACAGCCTCACTGTGCCCATCAATGTAGCCTTACTGTGCCCATCAAATGCAGACTCTCAGTCTGTGCCTATCAATGCAGACCCTCAGTCTGTGCCCATCAATGCTGAACCCCTCAGTTTGTGCCCACAATTTAGCTCCTCAGTCTGTGCCCATCAATGCTGAGCCCCTCAGTCTCTGTGCCCATCAATGCAGCTCATCAGTCTGTGCTCATCAATGCAGCCCCTCAGTCTGTGTCCATCAATCTGCAGCTCCTCAGTCTGTGCCCATCAATACTGATTCTGAGCCTCTGTGCCCATCAGTCCTGAGCCCCTCAGTCTGTGCCCATCAATGCCGACTCTGAGCCCCTCTGTCTGTGCCCATGAATCCTGAGCCCCTCAGTCTGTGCCCATCAATGCTGACTCTGAGCCCCTCAGTCTGTTCCCATCAAACCTGAGCCCCTCAGTCTGTGCCCATCAATGCTGACTCTGAGGCCCTCAGTCTGTGCCCATCAATCCTGAGCCCCTCAGTCTGTGCCCATCAATGCTGACTCTGAGCCCCTCAGTCTGTGCCCATCAATGCTGACTCTGAGCCCCTCAGTCTGTGCCCATCATACCTGAGCCCCTCAGTTTGTGCCCATCAGTGCTGACTCTGAGCCCAGTAGTCTTTTCCCATCAATCCTGAGCCCCTCAGTGTGTGGCAATCAATGCTGACTCTGAGCCCCTTAGTCTGTGGCAATCAATGCTGATTCTGAGCCCCTCAGTCTGTGCCCAATGCAGACTCACCAACGCCTTGTTCACACAGCAGGTATCTCCTGCTGTGTCACGGAGCTTGAGTCTGAATTATTTGGCGATGCTGTAACAGGGTCCTGCCTCCTACACTGGCTCCTCCTGTGATAGACAGAACTTCCGTCTATCACAGGAGGAGCCACTGTAGGAGGCAGGACTCTGTTACAGCGCTGCCAAAGAATTAAAGTGCAAACTCCGTGACATGTCTGTGTCGTACACAAGAGGAGGAGGAGAAGGGAGGGGACTCAGAGAGGACTCTGCAGTCTGCACTCGGATCGGCCGCGGACACTGCAGGAACCATTCACAGACACCAGTGCTCAAATTAATGGCTGCGCGAGCCGCGCAGCCATTACTTTGACAGGCTGTCACTGAAACTGGCCCACTGAGCCATCAGCTATCCGGGAAATTCCCGGTAGTCCCAATGGCCAGTACATGCCTGCCTTAGTCCAGTTAATTTGTGTAATGTGTGTTCTCAGTGGCGTCTCCAGCTTTCATATTTAGGGGAGGACACATGGGGGGACAGGAACAAAAGTAGGGGGGCAACTATAAAACTATAAAATGCAATTATATATATATATATATATATATATATATATATATATCCTGGGGCCCTTTACTACGATCCCACAACTGGCCCTTTCACATGTTCTGCAGTGAGTTCCCTTCCTACTGTATTGGGGCCCCCCAGGGTGGCAGAAAACAAGAGATATATGTCACCAGCATACCAAGAAAATATAAGGGTCCAAAGAAGTGGGAGAACTATCAGGGTTGCAAAGGTTGTCTTGCCACCGGGCCCCGGTGTTCTGCCACTGTGAGGTTCCCCAGCCTCCTCTTGCTGTCCTGCCCCCGCTATTGACAGCGCTGGTCTGGCATCTCTTGGAATTTACAGGCTGGTTCTCCTGTCCTAAGGACGGGAGAAATCAGTCTGTTTTTTCAGTAACTGAGAGTCCTGGTGGAGTCCTTCCTGCAACTTGCTCTTCTCCCTGCCAATGAGGATGCAGGGGAAGGTGCAAATCGGGCAGCCGTGGTTGTGTGAGCGCTCGCATTATGCAGTGTTAGCGAGCAGAAGGAGGGGGGAGGAATCACCCGCAGGAGCTGACTGGGGACGCTCTCCCTCTCAATAGAGACTGTGTTACTCCAGCGGCGGCCCGAGTAAGATGTGGTGCATCCACTACGAATGCAAACAAAAAGACATTGCCTTTTTGTAAAAAAAAAAAATAATAATTTTTTTTTTTAATTGGGGGGGGCACATGGTGTGGTGGGGCACAGCATAATGTTGGGGGGTGCCTCTGGCCCCCCCTAGGGACACCATTGTGTGTTCTAAACCGTGCCTGGGAACAATTAAGCATACCATGGCCAGGACCACTTGGAAGAGATGGTCCAGGGCATGATTCACTTGTGGTCCAGTACGGTTCGCTTCAGTGTGAGAGCAAATCTTGACTGAGCACAGAACGTCCATAGATGACTTAGCACAGAACGGTCCATAGACGACTGAGGACAGAACGGTCCATAGACGACTGAGCACAGAAGCAGGGATCACTGTGGTCTAATTGGCAGAGGTGAACACTAACTTATACTCCAGTGTGAGTGCATACCAGCTGGGGAGTGGGAATAGTGGGCAATTGAACTTAGAGACTGACTAATGGCAATACAGTACATTGTCAGTATTCCCTTCAGAATAAGAAATAGGTAAATATTATGCACTATTTCATTGAGGAAGCTTGGATTACTTTTATATTTGTGTTGTTAGAATTGTTATATATTTCATTTATTTACTATGACTTTCTATTTTGCAGTTGATTTCTTTTTTTTAATAGGTATTTAAAGAGCTCCAATATTTTATGCAGTGGATACATACTGCACGTTCACATCAGCCCCTGCCGTCAAGAAACTTACAATCTAAGATCCCACATGCATACATAGTAGGGCAAATTTAGACCGGAGCCAATTAAGCTACCAGCGTAGAGTGTGGAGGAAACTGAAGTACACAGCGATAGGAGTCAGTCTGTTTTCAGCTCACTGAGAATTAATTGGTGAAGGATGAATTTTGAATTGTTGCTGTGGATAAGTGCACTCTGGAAACATGAAACTACTAATATCTTTACCAAATGTCAATGTATATTGTAGGATCACTGCCAAGGAGCTTCAAAGTTAATATATGTAAACGCTGAGTATTTCAAAACCCCTCCTCCCAATAGAAATGTAAGGTATCTTTGCATCAAAAATTCCACATTCCTGTATACCTATATAGCATACAGAAAAAAATGGCGGTCACTAAAAAAGAAATAGTAAAAAAATGTGCACCCTGCAAAGGAAATAATTAATACTCACCTTGTTTGCTGCCTATGCTGCCAATCGGTGCTGTATTGCAGTCAAAGAAGCTGCAGTTAAATACTGTATTCTCCTTATTCCTGTTCTTCCGCTGATCACTTTGGTTTCTCCTGCTGGCCTCTATGTCATTACTGTGTCCCTTAATATAATGCACACAAAGGGAGGGTTTTACTAAAAATGGAGCATGCAAAATTCGGTGCAGCTCTGCATAAATATCGGTCATCTTCCAGGTTGTATTGTCAAAGCCAAACTGAACAAGCTGAAGCTGCACCAGATTCTGAGTGCTCCAGTTTTAGTAAATCTCCTCCAAAAGTGTAATTTATTTTTAAACCTGGGGGGGGGGGTGGGGGGGGGTCAGTGATTGTAATGTGAAAGCAAGTTCTCTATGGGCCATCTCACATATGTGCATTGCGGCAAAGTAATAACATAATCCATAAGTCAGTTGGTGCATGGCAAGTACCATTTACGTTTATTGGCACCCTAATGCAGCTCAACAACATACTGCAAATCTCTACTATGTACGGTGTGCAGTTCACTGGAAAAAAAATGCAGCAAGTACTACATTTTTATGCATTGAGAACATTTATTTTAAAGGGGTTACGTGATGCAGCAAGTTGCAACACACCACAATGCATAAAAGCGGTACTGTATATTTCTGTGCAAACAATTTAGGCAGGTGTGAAGAAAATGCTGTAAGTAAGAATGCTTTCAAAAATATGTACAATATATTACCAAAAGTATTGGGACGCCTGCCTTTACACACATATGACCTTTAATGGCATCCCAGTCTTAGTCTGTACGATTCAAAATTGAGTTGGCCCACCCTTTGCAGCTATAACAGCTTTAACTCTTCTGGGAAGGCTGTCCACAAGGTTTAGGAGTGTGTCTATGGGAGTGTTTGACCATTCTTCAAGAAGTGCATTTGTGAGGTCAGGCACTGATGTTGAATGAGAATGGCCTGGCTCACAGTCTCCGTTCTGTTTCATCCCAAAGGTGTTCTATCGGGTTGAGGCCAGGACTCTGTGCAGACCAGTCAAGTTTCTCCACTCCAAACTCACTCATCCACACGGTCGGAATTTCCGACAACAAATATTTGATGTGAGCTTGTTGTCAGAAATTCCGACTGTGTGTAGGCTCCATTGGACATTTGCTGTCGGAATTTCCGACAACAATTGTTTGAGAGCTGGATCTCAAATTTTCCGACAACAAAATTTCTTGTCGGAAATTCCGAGCGTGTGTACACAATTCCGACGCACAAAATTAATTGTTAAGTGACTAGGCTAGGTGTTGTATGGGCCCAGGATAGCATGCTGGGGAGGTTAGTGAAGGCAAATATGCATGAAGGACAAAAAAGGAACTTTAAAAACTTCCAGCATGCATGAGGACAAAGGGGACATTCACAGCATATTATAATCATGGTAATTAGGGAATGATGAAAGAAATACAATACATTAACAAACATTAAATACATAGAATGTGATGTTAAAGGAGAAAACTTACACTAATATAGTCCTTCTGCATGATGGCAGAACAGGTCTCTGGAATAATGATCCCCAGAGCCTGGGGGGAGATGCCTGTCGAGAACATGATGTCCTGCAGGCTTCTCCCTGTCGCCAAGCACTGCAAGGTGGCGACTAGCCTTTGTTCGGGAGTGATGGCTTGCCGCATGCAGGTGTCCTGCCTGGTAATATAGGGGGACAGCAAAGCCAACAGACGGTGAAAAACAGGGTCCGTCATCCTGAGATAATTCCTGAAATCATCAGGATTACTGGATCTCCTGCAACAAAGGCATGTAAGAGAACTGGTCACGCTGGAGTAACCAATTCTTCATCCATGAACTCCTCCCCGTCCTGTTTATGGACTGGGCTTGGGTCAAAGTAAGAACCCCAACACCAAGCCCCTGCACAGCATGAACTCTACGACGAGTACGTACCCGCAACACACACAAACTGAAGAGCAGTAACGAACTGAAAAGCACGAGGCTGAAAAGTGCGAATCGTCTCTCACCAAATTCTACTAACACGAGATAAACACGAGATTAGCAGAAGGGTTAGCGCACTTGGTATTATACTTCCGTTTTATAGTGCCGTTGTACGTTGTGACAGATTCACCCGGGACAGAGGCTATTGGAGGGGACTGAACGCAAGCCTCTTGCCCACCGATTATGGGCCCTAGCATTTGGGGGAATGGTGCCCTCTGTTAGCTGTATGCCTGGGGACCCTGGGGTTGGTGTTACTTTAGATTCAGCTCCATGTCCCCCCAAAACACACAGACTCTGGGAACCCTTTATATGCCATATTAGAATGATAAGACTGAATTATACTGTTGGGACACATCCTGTGA
This sequence comes from Aquarana catesbeiana, assembly GCF_042186555.1. Classification (NCBI taxonomy): domain Eukaryota; kingdom Metazoa; phylum Chordata; class Amphibia; order Anura; family Ranidae; genus Aquarana; species Aquarana catesbeiana. The sequence goes on along the minus strand of NC_133327.1, from coordinate 150,767,747 downwards.
GAAGATGCTAATGTCATCAACTCCACTCACCTGTCTGATGTCAGCTATAATGTGTTTAATGTAAATAAGTTAGTCCTGATGTACTCCAAGACTGGTGTTGTCTAGTTCTTGGGGGTTCCTATAGCCAGATCCATTGGACTCGTGTTCCAGAACTTAGGAAGCGGTATACTGACGGAAGCACTCAAGCGGAGTGTGGGACGGTCCGTGACATTGGTGGCAAGCAGCGGGAAAGCTTCCTGCAGTCTGGGAAATCTAAACCTCCACCTGGATTCAAGATCAGGATAGCAGACTTCAGTCACCCCAGCGGAGATATGGACCTGGCATCAGAGTTCCCGGGGTTGCTGCGGATCATCCTTTCAACATACACCAGGACTGTGTCTAAGGATGAATACCTGGAGCTCAGGCAGCAGATTCGGGTGGGGCTCTGGATCGGAGCCCTCCAGCTCGCTGGTATAAAACAGGGCAAGTGCTTTCCAACCCAAAAGCAACGGGCCAGTGAGCAACGGGCATTGCGGATGGCATTCCTGGGAGAGCGGCCCCAGGAGCAATGGGTGACTGAGTTGGACAGGCTGGTCCAGCAGGAGATAGAGCTGGACAATCGTTATCGGGCTCTGCAATGGCACGCAGAGGAGGGATATTTAGGGGAGACAACAGAATGCTCTCCGGAGGGATATGACTTTGGCGGCCCTGGATTGCTGTGGGAGAGCCTTACAGATCATTTTATGTTTGGCGATGAAGGGGAACCTGACCTTGAGGACCTGCGAGAATATAGAGAGGCTATGCTCGGTCTTGCAGGGGTCTCAGAGCTCAAACCTTATCTGGACCATTTGCTAAGGAAGGAACAGCATCTGGAAAGGGCATACAGGAAACTGCTAGAACAAGTTCAGCAGCATGCCAGAGAATCGGCTGTGGAAAATCCGGAGATTGCCGTCCCCAAACCTGAAGTGCTGACAACAGGGCAGAGCTCTGCTAACCTCTGCCCAGAAATGATAGCATCTTCTGGGTTCCATGGACAGGAGATGGTGAACCTCTATCCCCAGACATCAGTTGCAGAGACATGGGATTTGATAGACTTTTCTGCTGAGGAAGAACAACCTGATGAGCCTCCAGCAGAAGAGCTGCTATCAGGGCCAAAGTTCACTGTGTTCTGCCCAGCACCAACAGTGGCTTCGGCCTTCTTGAGAGAAGAGATAGTCGGCCTTTCTCCCACAACACTGACAGGGACATGTGATTTTCTGCCAGCAGCATCTATGGAGTTAAAACAAACTTCTCCAGCTGAAGATCTGGTAACTGAACAGAGGGTCCAAGACCTCTGTCCCACACTTTTACCAATTCCAGAGACTGGGGATTTAATAGACGTTTCTGTAGAGGAGGAACCACCTAGCAAACCCCCAGCAGAAGTGCTGGCAACTGAACAGAGGGTCCAAGACCTCTGCCCCACACCTGTGGCAGTTTCGGAGGCTCAGGGTGAGAAGGTGGCAATCACTTCCCAGCAGCAGATACAGGGGGAGAAGGGAGAGGAGGTGTGTGTTGTCCCTCCCCAACAGTTGGCCAGGGTGGAGGAAGCGGACTTTCCTCCCCAGCAAAGATCCGTGCACCTGGGAGACAGTACCATCGACATGTCGTCCCAGCAGCCAGATGAGGGAATTGAAAAGGAAGCAGCCGGCTCCCTTTTCCAATGGCAACTACACAGTTTGGGAGTGGAGGAAGCCAGCCTCCTGCCCCAACGGTTAGCTGGAGCGGAGGATGCGGAGTCCCCAGCAGAAGTGCTGGCAACAGAGCAGAGTGCTACCAACCTCTTCCCAGCACCGGCAACAACTGTGGAGTTCCAGGGAGCCGGGGCAGTTGGCCCCTCTCTCCGATGACAAGCTGATGTAGTGGAGCTGCTACTCCCAGCTGAATCGCTGGCAACAGGGCAAAGCACTGCTGGCCTCTGCCTAGCACCTAGTGTCTCTCTACAGCTTCAGGAAGCTGGGGTGATCGGCCCCTCTGCCCAGCAGCAGACCGAGCCCAGGAATGTTAAAAACAATCCAGCTGAAGCCCTGGCAGCCAGACAGAGAGTAAATGACCTCTGCCCCACACCTACTGAGGTCAACTATTCCGTGCAGTCAAGAAAGGAGATCATGGGGGAAGACTATGTGAGTTCACTCTGCCTGACTAATGCATGTCCAGACCAGGTGGAGGTCTGGGACCTTGTTAGTCAACCTTTGATGGGGGAGAAATGTGACAGACTCACCCGGGACAGAGGCTATTGGAGGGGACTGAACGCAAGCCTCTTGCCCACCGATTATGGGCCCTAGCATTTGGGGGAATGGTGCTCTCTGTGAGCTGTATGCCTGGGGACCCTGGGGTTGGTGTTACTTTGGATTCAGCTCCATGTCCCCCCAAAACACACAGACTCTGGGAACCCTTTATATGCCATATTAGAATGATAAGACTGAATTATACTGTTGGGACACATCCTGTGAGAAGATGCTAATGTCATCAACTCCACTCACCTGTCTGATGTCAGCTATAATGTGTTTAATGTAAATAAGTTAGTCCTGATGTACTCCAAGACTGATGTTGTCTAGTTCTTGGGGGTTCCTATAGCCAGATCTATAGGACTCGTGTTCCAGAACTTAGGAAGTGGTATACTGACGGAAGCACTCAAGCGGAGTGTGGGACGTTCCGTGACATACGTGTTGTACGTCAGCGCGTTCTTGGCGATTGGAATTTCTGACAACATTTGTGCGACTGTGTGCAAGACAAGTTTGAGCCAACATCCATCAGAAATAAATCCAACGGTTTTGTTGTCAGAATGTACGATCATGTGTACGCGGCATTAGAGTCTGCAAAATACTTGAGACTGAGGCTGGGCCGGTTTACCTTCCAGCAGGACAACAACCCTAAACATACAGCCAGAGCTACAATGGAATGGTTTAGATCAGGGGTCTCCAAACTTTATAAACAAAGGGCCAGTTTACTGTCCTTCAAACTTTAGGGGGGCCAGACTGTGGCTAGTGGGAAAAACATAATGCCCCATGGTTTGTTTCAGTGGGAGTAATGGTGCACCATCTTTGGTATCATTGGGATAAATTGTACCCCATCATAAGTGTCATTGGGAGGAATCGTGCCACATATTAGGTATCATTGGGAAGAATTGTGCCCCATTGTTGGTAACAGAAAATGAAATAGTGCCCCAAGGGCCAAATAAAGACATGCAAAGGGCCACATCTGGCCCCCAGGCCACAGTTTGGAGACCACTAGTTTAGATCAAAGCATATTCATGTGTTAGAATTGCCCAGTCAAAGTCCAGACCTAAATCCAATTGAGAATCTTTGAGAATCTTTGGCAAGACTTGAAAATTGCTGTTCACAGACGCTCTCCATCCAATCTGACAGTGCTTGAGCTATTTTGCAAAGAAGAATGAGCACACATTTCACTCTCTAGATGTACAAAGCTGGTAGAGACATCCCCAAAAAGACTTGCAGCTGTAATTGCAGCGAAAAGCGGTTCCTCAAAGTATTGACTCAGGGGGGCTGAATACAAATGTACGCCACACTTTTCATATATTTATTTGTAAAAACGTTTGAGAACCATTTAGAATTTTACTTTCACTTCACAATAATTGGTCTATCACATAAAATCCCAATAAAATATATTGATGTTTTTGGTTGTAACATGACAAAATGTGGAAAATTTCAAGGGGTGTGAATACTTTTTCAAGGCACTGTATATACCATCTAATTCACATTGTGGCAGGTCTGTCTACATTACACTGAAATCCAGTTGCTATGGGTTACTGCCTTTGTTTATTGAAAAGATTTCATGCAAGCAAATGTTGTATCATTTGCTGACCAGTTAATCAAACGTTATTCACAAATGAAAAGTGTGAAATATTTTGTACATCAACACACGATGAATGATAAGTGCACGGAAAGCAAAATTTCTCATAGCAACTAGTCATAATCTTTCATTTTCAATCTTGGAGTTCATAAATGACAGTTTAAAGTTTACAGTTCGATAAAAGCAACAGAAAATTCCTGATCATGCTCACTTACATGGGATATAGTTATTTGTGGTGTCCACCCCTGCTTCCTTACTGTGCAACATTTCTAGCGTAGAAGAACTAACACCATATTTCAAGATGGATGCATCCCTGAATGTTCACAGATATTTTCCAATCATGTAATAGAATGATGAATATAACCAAGGTGCTTAAGCCCAGAGCATATAGCTGGAACTAACTTTACCTTGTACTAAATTTTTTTTTTCTTTTTTTTTTTTTAAGCTAAGAACATTTTTTACAAACATAGAAATACCAGTTGATCTTGCCAGAATTGCAGTCATTGTCACTTCCTGTGAGCTGCACCAAAAAATATCTTCCTTATTAGGTATCTTCTGTAAACTACCAATTGCTCTGCCCCAATGTAATGGAAATGGAGACCTAGGGTGACAACCATGGCTTCCTTTCATAGATACAGTGCAGGATTTCCAGTTGAAAATAAAAGGACAAAACCTGAAAAAGAAAACTGATTTAGAAAACGAATTCAGCCACCAGACCAAGGACTAGTAAGTTGCAATACATTACATTTTTGTGTTTTATTTTCCACATACTTTAAACAGTCAACTGTAAATATAATTTTATAAATGTGAGGACTAAGATTTTAAATGTCATGATTATGAATATATATATATATATATATATATATATATATATATATACATATATACAGTATCTCACAAAAGTAAGTACACCCCTTACATTTTTGTAAATATTTTATTATATCTTTTCATGTGACAACACTGAAGAAATGACACTTTGCTACAATATAAAGTAGTGAGTGTACAGCTTGTATAACAATGTAAATTTGCTGTTCCCTCAAAATAACTCAACACACAGCCATTAATATCTAATCCGCTGGCAACAAAAGTAAGTACACCCCTACGTGAAAATTTTCAAATTGGGCTAAAAGTATCAATATTTTCTGTGGCCACCATTTTCCAGCACTGCCTTAACCCTCTTGGGCATGGAGTTCACCTGAGCGTCAAAGGTTGCCACTGGAGTCCTCTTCCACTCCTCCATGACGACATCACGGAACTGGTGGATGTTAGAGACCTTGCGTTCTTCCACCTTCCATTTGAGGATGCCCCACAGATGCTCAATAGGGTTTAGGTCTGGAGGCATGCTTGGCCAGTCCATCCCCATTACCCTCAGCTTCTTTAGCAAGGCAGTGGTCATCTTGGAGGTGTGTTTGGGGTCGTTATCATGTTGGGATACTGCACTGCGGCCCAGTCTCTGAAGAGAGGGGATCATGCTCTGCTTCAGTATGTCACAGTACATGTTGGCATTCGTGGTTCCCTCAATGAACTGTAGCACCCCAGTGCTAGCAGCACTCATGCATCCCCAGACACTCCCACCACCATGCTTGACTGTAGGCAAGACACACTTGTCTTTGTACTCCTCACCTGGTTGCTGCCACACACACATGACACCATCTGAACCAAAAAAGTTTATCTTGGTCTCGTCAGACTACAGGACGACCATGGCGAGACCTGTTCTGAGTGGAACCTGTCCTGTTAAACCACTGTATGGTCTTGGCCACCGTGTTGCAGCTCAGTTTCAGGGTCCTGGCAATCTTTTATAGCCTAGGCCATCTTTATATAGAGCAACAATTTTTTTTTCAGATCCTCAGAGAGTTCTTTGCCATGAGGTGCCATGTTGAACTTCCAGTGACCAGTATGAGAGAGTGAGAGTGATAACACCCAATTTAACACACCTGCTCCCCATTTACACCTGAGACCTTGTAGCACTAACGCGTCACATGACATGTGAGGGAAAATGACTAATTGGGCCCAATTTGGACATTTTCACTTTTTACTCACTGTTTTTCACTGTTTACAGTATATGCACTCAAAATAAAATAATATGCCAATGGACTGGGGACACTCAGTAGTAGACATGGAGCATGTGCCTTGGATGATAGGGTCTAGTAAAATTCTTGCTAACACATGTTTTAGTATGTTATGATGAGCATGTATGCCAACAAATTCAGTAGTTTTTGGCTCAGTGATGTCTGTGAAAGCCCTTTAGATCTCTTAACACCTTAATGTTAACTCTCTGGACCTCTTTACCACTTTTGATATTTTTTTCAAATCATTTAGCTTTCATTCTTATTACAGGTTAATTGTTATGGCAGCTGCAGTTCATTGTGCTTGTTGTTTTTACACAGGATATATTGTAACCATCTTGTCTGGTTTGGTATTAAGGTCACTGAATAGTGTATGGTTTGTGAACTACCGCATTTCATCTGACTGGGGCCTTTGAAGTCTTGTATGCTTTTTAGCTTCATCCTCTAATAGCTTACAGTAAAAGCCTTTCTCTTTGTTCCAGCTCTTTGTTTCACCATGACTCACAAAGTACAAGTCAGAGGAAAGGCAGTTTCCTTAGAATAGCTATAGGAAATCTTACATAACATTCAGCCATTACAAAACCAAATTTAGTGCTGGAGTAACGTATAATGATTAATATTTTAACATATTGACCTTGTTTCAAAATAATTTGTTAGTTCTTAAAATGTATAATTATAGTAAAATTATTCACTGCTTTCCATTATTAGATTTAGTGATAACTTCCATTAAAAAAAGAAAATAAAATTAAAAAAAAAGTATACAATCAGTGCCGCCCCCCTAATCCATGTGCCTGGCCCCTATTTTACATGCAGGGTGCCGGACGTATGGACTCCAATGGAGTTTTTTTTTTTCTAGAAGCACATGATTAGAGCCTGAGGCTCTAAGAACACTGCACCCAAGCCCACCCAGTTGTGTGACAATAGCAAATTATTATTTGCTATTGTCTTCCTGATTCTCCTCCTGGCCAATCAGGAAGCGGGTCCTGAGATCCTTCACCCGATTGGCCGAGAGGAGAATCGATCCTATTGGCCGCCAAGAAAGAGGAGGGAGGAGACGCAGGGGAAACCGCCATGAAGCCCAGGAGGAGGAGACGCAGAGTGAAGCCACCGTCCAGAGGAAGCTCTGCCCGCAACTTAGATAGGGTAAATGTGGGGCTGGCGACCAGAACGACCAGGAAAGGGGGGGGTGGCGTTAAGTGGATTGTTTGCCGCCGTCCAAAAAAATATACCACCAGCCACCACTGTATACAATGATGGGTTTGCTAAAAGTTTAGACGCTTCATGAGATATACAGCTAAACTCTAAATGGAGGAAATTTAGTTTGGTTAAGCGAGATATATATATATATATATATATTTATATAGATCTATATGTATACAGTGGGGACGGAAAGTATTTAGACCCCCTTAAATTTTTCACTCTTTGTTATATTGCAGCCGTTTGCTAAAATCATTTAAGCTCATTTTTTTCCTCATTAATGTACACACAGCACCCCATATTGACAGAAAAACCCAGAATTGTTGACATTTTTGCAGATTTATTAAAAAAGAAAAACTGAAATATCACATGGTCCTAAGTATTCAGACCCTTTGCTGTGACACTCATATATTTAATCAGGTGCTGTCCATTTCTTTTGATCATCCTTAACCACTTCAGCCCCGGAAGGATTTACCCCCTTCCTGACCAGAGCACTTTTTACAATTTGGCACTGCGTCGCTTTAACTGCTAATTGCGCGGTCATGCAATGCTGTACCCAAACAAAATTTGCGTCCTTTTCTTCCCACAAATAGAGCTTTCTTTTGATGGTATTTGATCACCTCTGCCATTTTTATTTTTTGCGCTATAAACGGAAAAAGACCGAAAATTTTGAAAAAAAATGATATTTTCTACTTTTTGTTATAAAAAAATCCAATAAACTCAATTTTAGTCATACACTTAGGCCAAAATGTATTCGACCACATGTCTTTGGTAAAAAAAATGTCAATAAGCGTATATTTATTGGTTTGCGCAAAAGTTATAGCGTCTACAAACTAGGGTACATTTTCTGGAATATACACAGCTTTTAGTTTATGACTGCCTATGTCATTTCTTGAGGTGCTAAAATGGCAGAGCAGTACAAAACCCCCCAAATGACCCCATTTTGGAAAGTAGACACCCCAAGGAAATTGCTGAGAGGCATGTTGAACCCATTGAATATTTATTTTTTTTGTCCCAGGTGATTGAATAATGACAAAAAAAAAAATTTTCAAAAAGTTGTCACTAAATGATATATTGCTCACACAGGCCATGGGCATATGTGGAATTGCACCCCAAAATACATTCAGCTGTTTCTCCTGAGTACGGGGATACCACATGTGTGGGACTTTTTGGGAGCCTAGCCGCGTACGGGGCCCCGAAAACCAATCACCGCCTTCAGGATTTCTAAGGGCGTAAATTTTTGATTTTACTCAAAAATTTGGGGCGGGGGTTTGTGCCATCTGGGCATTCCATGGCCTCCGAAACTGTGATAGGCAGTGAAGAGTGAAATCAAAAATTTACGCCCTTAGAAAGCCTGAAGGCGGGGCTTGGTTTTCGGGGTCCCGTACGCGGCTAGGCTCCCAAAAAGTCTCACACATGTGGTATCCCCATACTCAGGTGAAGCAGCAGAATGTATTTTGGGGTGTAATTTCACATATTCCCATGGCATGTTTGAGCAATATATCATTTAGTGACAACTTTGTGCAAAAAAAAAAAAAAAATTAGTCTTTTTCCCGCAACTTGTGTCACAATATAAAATATTCCATGGACTCGACATGCCTCTCAGCAAATAGCTTGGGGTGTCTACTTTCCTAAATGGGGTCATTTGGGGGGGTTTTGAACTGTCCTGGCATTTTATGCACAACATTTAGAAGCTTATGTCACACATCACCCACTCTTCTAACCACTTGAAGACAAAGCCCTTTCTGACACTTTTTGTTTACATGAAAAAATTATTTTTTTTTGCAAAAAAATTACTTTGAACCCCCAAACATTATATATTTTTCTAAAGCAAATGCCCTACAGATTAAAATGGTGGGTGTTTAATTTTTTTTTTTCACACAGTATTTGCGCAGCGATTTTTCAAACGCACTTTTTTAAATTTTAATACACTAAAACACACTATTTTGTCAAAATGTTTGATGAAATAAAAAAGATGATCTTAGGCCGAGTACACGGATACCAAACATGACATGCTTTAAAATTGCGCAGAAACGTGCAGTGGCGACAAACTAAATACATTTTTAAAAGCCTTTAAAAGCCTTTACAGGTTACCACTTTAGATTTATAGAGGAGGTCTACTGCTAAAATTACTGCCCTCGATCTGACCTTCGCGGTGATACCTCACATGCATGGTGCAATTGCTGTTTACATTTGATGCCAGACCGACGCTTGCGTTCGCCTTTGTGCGAGAGCAGGGGGGGGCAGGGGTGCTTTTTTTTTTTTATTTATTTATTTATTTTTTTTCTTTTTTATCTTATTTTTAAACTGTTCCTTTCATTTTTATTTTTTTTTAATAATTTTTATTGTTATCTCAGGGAATGTAAATATCCCCTATGATAGAAATAGGTAGTGACAGGTACTCTTTTATGAAAAAATTGGGGTCTATTAGACCCTAGATCTCTCCTCTGCCCTCAAAGCATCTGACCACACCAAGATCGGTGTGATAAAATGCTTTCCCAATTTCCCAATGGCGCTGTTTACATCCGGCGAAATCTAAGTCATGAAATGCTTGTAGCTTCCGGTTTCTTAGGCCATAGATATGTTTGGAGCCATTCTGGTCTCTGATCAGCTCTATGGTCAGCTGGCTGAATCACCGGCTGCATTCTCAGGTTCCCTGTTGGGACAGGAGAGCCAGAGAAAAACATGGAAGACGGTGGGGGGGCATTCCCTCCCACTGCTTGTAAAAGCAGTCTAGAGGCAAATTAGCCGCTAGGATTGCTTTTACATGAAAGCCGACCACTGGCTGAAAAGAATGATACCAAGATGATACCTAAACCTGCAGGCATCATTCTGGTATAACCACTCAAAGTCCAGCAACATACCAGTACGTTGCTGGTCCTTGTTGGGCATACATTGTAAACTTTTTTTTCATGCAGCCTGTGGGCTGAACGAAAAAAAGATATTGATCGGTGGGTATGCCCACCATTAGAATACCTCCCTTCATCCACCCACTTCTAATGATGGGCATACATGCACCGTATATATATGCCGAAGCATGGGGGCATCCTCCCGCAAAAGGCAGGAGCAAATCGCTCCTCCACCCACTCCTGCCCCCACTCTTCTTCATATATGCTGAAGTATGTAACTGTGGTGGTGAAATCACCTCCGACAGCGCTGGAGTCACGGCTTTATGTATCGTGGGAGCAAACGCTTTTGCTGTCAAGATAAATAAATCCGTGCTGCAACTGAATGGTGTACCTGCTAAGCAAATGATGGTTAACAAAAAAACAAAGTAACATTACAGTATAACAGTAATACTTACCATACCTGCAAAGCAAAATACAAAAAAAAACATAGTAAAAAATAAAACATTTAACGCAACCTGTGCCTACCTAAAATATATATATGCCGAAGCATGGGGGCATCCTCCCGCAAAAGGCAGGAGCAAATCGCTCCTCCACCCACTGCTGCCCCCACGCTTCGGCATATATGCTGAAGTATGTAACTGTGGTGGTGAAATCACCTCCGACAGCGCTGGAGTCACGGCTTTATGTATCGTGGGAGCAAACGCTGTTGCTGTCAAGATAAATAAATCCGTGCTGCAACTGAATGGCGTACCTGCTAAGCAAATGATGGTTAACAAAAAAACAAAGTAACATTACAGTATAACAGTAATACTTACCATACTTGCAAAGCAAAATACAAAAAAAAACATAGTAAAAAATAAAACATTTAACGCAACCTGTGCCTACCTAAAATATATATATGCCGAAGCATGGGGGCATCCTCCCGCAAAAGGCAGGAGCAAATCGCTCCTCCACCCACTGCTGCCCCCACGCTTCGGCATATATGCTGAAGTATGTAACTGTGGTGGTGAAATCACCTCCGACAGCGCTGGAGTCACGGCTTTATGTATCGTGGGAGCAAACACTGTTGCTGTCAAGATAAATAAATCCGCTCTGCAGCTGAATGGCGTACCTGAAAACAAAAAAGTGGTTAACAATAAAAAAACAAAGTATAAAAAAATTGCATACCTATAAAGCAAACATGATAAAAACATAACAATAAAACATTGCAGTATAGAATGCAGAACAATAGAGAGAGAATAGAGAGAGAACAATAAAACAACTATTTTTGTTTTTTTTATTTTATATATTTTTTTGTGTTTTTTTCTTTTTTTTTACTTTTTTTTGTTTTTTTTACACTTTTTTTTGTAACTTTAACTTTTTTAACTGGTACCAGGTTTGGGTCTCTCAAAATGCGACAGCATCTTGGGAGACCCTGTGAAAGTGTGTCCTAGTCTGTGCAGTGCTGTACCCTACGCTAATACTCCACTATTGTATGGTAGCGTTCAAAACATTCACCAATGCAAAGACCAGGATTGCCAGGACAGAGGGGACAATAATACCGGGTGTCACGCCTAAATCCGCGCTTGCTGCAGACACGACATCTTTTTTGGGGGGTTCGTTGGGTAGGGGTACTCGGGAGGGCATAAAGAAAATGCCTCTCATGCAGCCGGCTTACTGCATTTGGTTGGGGATGGTGAGGTGGAGCACCGTCTGGATACAGAAGGGCTCTGACGATCTCTTCCTGGAATTTAAGGAAGGATCCAGTCCGTCCTGAAGCTCTGTATAGCACATGAGCGTTCAGCAAAGCCAATTGAAATAAATAAACAGACACTTTTTTGTACCAGCGTCTGGCCTTACGGGCAATTAGGTACGGCGCCAACAACTGGTCGTTGAGGTCCACCCCTCCCATATTAAGGTTATATTCGTGGACACAGAGGGGTTTCTCCACAACACCAGTCGCCGTAGGAATTTGGACCGTCGTGTCTGCATGAAGGGAGGTGAGAACGAAAACATTCTTCTTATCCCTCCACTTCATAGCGAGCAAGTTATTATACTTCAAGCAGGCTCTCTCCCCCAGCCTAATACGGGAATTTACAAGCCGCTGGGGAAAGCCCCGGCGATTAGGTCGCACGGTGCCACATGCCCCATACTGATGATCAAAAAGGTGGCTAAAAAGTGGCACGCTCGTATAATAATTGTCCACGTACAAGTGGTACCCCTTTCCGAATAAGGGTGACACCAAGTCCCACACTATCTTGCCAGCGCTTCCTATGTAGTCAGGGCAGTTTGTCGGCTCTACGTGACTATCTTTGCCCTCGTAAACCATAAAACTACATGTATAGCCTGTGGCCCTGTCACAGAGCTTATACATCTTGACCCCGTATCTGGCACGCTTGCTGGGAAGGTACTGTTTGAATGACAAGCGGCCAGAAAATTTAACCAGGGACTCATCAACGCAGACAACTTGATGGGGAGTAAACAAGTCTGCAAAACGTTGGTTGAAGTGGTTTACGAGGGGCCGAATTTTGTAGAGCCGATCGTATTCAGGGTCTCCACGAGGACGACAGAGTTCATTGTTGTTGAAGTGCATGAACCGCAAAATCTGCTCGTATCGTGCCCTGGCCATGGAGGCAGAGAACAAGGGCGAATGGTAAATTGGGTCAGTGGACCAATATGACCGCAACTCACTCTTTTTATTCAAGCCCATGAGGAGGGAAAGGCCCAGAAAGATCTTAAATTCGGAAACCGTAATTGGTTTCTAATCTCTGGCAAGGGAGGACTGGGGAATAGTGGCGATGTGTTGACCAGTGTACAAATTGCTTTGGTCCACAATAGATCTATAGAGATCTTCGGTGAAAAACAGCGAATAAAAATCCAGTGGCGTAAAGTCAACTGTTTCCACCTGAATTCCGGGTTGGCCAGTGAAAGGGGGAAGTACGGGTGCTGCAGAAGTGGTGGGTACCCAATTCGGATTGGCAAATGCAGCAGGAAGGGCACTATGGGCACGACGGGCCTGTGTTCATCTTCTTGGTGGCAGCGGGACACTACTTGTGCTTGCCACCTCGCCAGCTTGAACTGCACTTATGGGACTCGCCACGTCACCAAGTGTTACTGCAGTGCTGGATGTACGACCAGGGTGTACTAGGCCGCTGGTGCTTGCCAGTTCACCAGAAGGAATAGCGGCACTAGTACTTCTCTGCTCCATACGAGAGCCCTGCAGTTCTTGCACTTCAAGGACAGAATAAGTTCGGGGTCTGGTACGCCTGACCTTAGCAGGGACCACAACTCCGTCGTCAGAGCTATCTGTCATGGAGCCGCTGTCCTCTACAGGATCGTATTCTGAGCCTGAATCTGACAGATGAGTGACTTCCTCTTCACTATCTGTCATGCTCAGAAACGTGTAGGCCTCTTCACTAGTGTACCTTCGATTTGCCATTTTGGGCTCTAAATTTAGGGGTACACTAGTGAGACTCACAGGCAAAAAAGCTCCTGACTGTCAGCGACTGTATCAAAACGCTACCAAAAAACTGTTAGCGATCGCAGGGATCAGCCCTGACTCTGCGAACGCTGCAGTTATGTGTGCTTAGTGTTTTGTAAGTGACAGTTATCGATCGATACTGCACTTGGGTGGGCTGGGCTGGGCTGGGCCGAGGAGCAAAACGCAGGTGCTAGTAGGTATCTGGGCTGATCCCGCTAACACTGCGTTTCAGGGAACCCAAAACTGCTGGGGAGTATAGATCTGATCGGATCAGATATTGATCCGTTCAGATACTATAGCACTAAGGGAGGTGTATGCTGCGTGCGTGGGTTTTAGCGGTACTGGCGCTAACCTGACGCTGCCTGGGGCGACGCAGACCTTATCTGACCCTAAAAACTTAACTTATATCACCGCCGGGCAATTAGGGGGTTAAACCTTTATAAGGTAATAAACGGCGAGTGCCCTAAAACTATAATAAACTATAATAAACTACAAAAAACAAACTATCTAACCAGCGTCACCCGTAACACTTATACGGTGATCGCTGGTGAAAGGGTTAACTAGGGGGCAATCAGGGGGTTAAAACCTTTAGCAGGTAGTATATGGGGGTCCCTGTCGCTCTAAAACACTGACAGCGAACCTATATACTCACCTCCCTAAACTAGCGTCACCTGTGTCACTAATACAACGATCAGAAAAACGATCGCTTAGCGACACTGGTGACGGGGGGTGATCACAGGGTTAACTTTTAGTAGGGGGGGTTAGGGGGGTACCCTGGAACTAAAGGGGGGTACCCTAGACCTAAAGGGGGCTAACCTAACTGCCCTAACACTTATAACTGTCACAAACTGACACCAATGCAAAAAAAAAAAAACACTGCTATTGGTGTCAGAGTGACAGGGGGTACAGGGGGGTGATCGGGGGGTGATCGGGGGGTGACAAGTGTGCCTGCGTGTTCTACTGAATGTGTAGTGTTGGTGCACTTACTTGGATGTCTTCTCTCCTCGGCGCCGGATCAAAAAGACCGGCTCGAGGAGAGATGACATCACTTCCTCTCCCTCTGTTTACATTACAGAGGGGGAGGAAGCATTTGATTCGCTGGGAGCGATCGGGAGGGGGTGGCCATCAATGGATGGCCTCCCCCTGACCTCTCATCGCCCGCGAACAAGAGCCGACCGCCTATGGCACCGGGGGGGGGGTCCGATCGGACCCCCCGCCCACGGGAAGGCATCACGTATCAGGTACGTGATTTTGCCTGCCCGTGCCGCTCTGTTCACGTATATATGCGTGAGGCGGTCGGCAAGTGGTTAAGATGGTTCTACACCTTCATTTGAGTCCAGCTGTGCTGGATTATACTGATTGGACTTGATTAGGAAAGCCACACACCTGTCTATATAAGACCTTACAGCTCACAGTGCATGTCAGAGCAAATGAGAATCATGAGGTCAAAGGAACTGCCTATAGAGCTCAGAGACAGAATTGTGGCAAGTCACAGATCTGGCCAAGGTTATAAAAAAATTTCTACTGCACTTAAGGTTCCTAAGAGCACAGTGGCCTCCATAATCCTTGAATGGAAGATGTTTGGAACGACCAGAACCCTTCCTAGAGCTGGCCGTGCAGCCAAACTGAGCTATCGGTGGAGAAGAGCCTTGGTGAGAGAGGTAAAGAAGAACCCAAAGTTCACTGTGGCTGAGCTCCAGAGATGCAGTCGGGAGATGGGAGAAAGTTGTAGAAAGTCAACCATCACTGCAGCCCTCCACCAGTCGGGGCTTTATGGCAGAGTAGCCCGACGGAAGCCTCTCCTCAGTGCAAGACACATGAAAGCCTGCATGGAGTTTGCTAAAAAAAACACCTGGAGGACTCCAAGATGGTGAGAAATAAGATTCTTTGGTCTGATGAGACCAAGATAGAACTTTTTGGCCTTAATTCTAAGCGGTATGTGTGGAGAAAACCAGGCACTGCTCATCACCTGTCAAATTCAGTCCCAACAGTGAAGCATGGTGGTGGCAGCATCATGCTGTGGGGGTGTTTTTCAGCTGCAGGGACAGGACGACTGGTTGCAATCAAGGGAAAGATGAATGTGGCCAAGTACAGGGATATCCTGGATGAAAACCTTCTCCAGAGTGCTCAGGACCTCAGACTGGGCCAAAGGTTTACCTTCCAAGACAATGACCCTAAGCACACAGCTAAAATAACGAAGGAGTGGCTACACAACAACTATGACTGTTCTTGAATGGCCCAGCCAGAGCCCTGACTTAAACCCAATTGAGAATCTCTGGAGAGACCTAAAAATGGCTGTCCACCAACGTTTACCATCCAACCTGAAAGAACTGGAGAGGATCTGCAAGAAGGAATGGCAGAGGATCCCCAAATCCAGGTGTGAAAAACTTGTTGCATCTTTCCCAAAAAGTCTCATGGCTGTATTAGATCAAAAGGGTGCTTCTACTAAATACTGAGCAAAGGGTCTGAATACTTAGGACCATGTGATATTTCCGTTTTTCTTTTTTAATAAATCTGCAAAAATGTCAACAATTCTGTGTTTTTCTGTCAATATGGAGTGCTGTGTGTACATTAATGAGGAAAAAAAATTAACTTAAATGATTTTAGAAAATGGCTGCAATATAACAAAGAGTGAAAAATTTAAGGGGGTCTGAATACTTTCCGTCCCCACTGTATATACTGTATTTAAAAACTGACATTTAAACAAATACTGTTTCACATTTTTCATCCTTTTTTTGCATCAGTGCTTCTATAAGCAGCCACTCCAGTATTGGCTGCATATTGTTGCTATGGACTGGCTTTCTGATAGTGACAACAGTGGATCATTTATTTTGCAATGTATAGTCTCCACCACACATGTATGTAACAACAGAAGAGAAGTTGTTTGAAAGTGTCTGAACCAGGATCGTCATGGCAGGATCATCAGGTATTATTTTAATGAAAGCTGCAGATTTAAATTGATTGAGTACAAAGTTGGGAATTGCATTGCCATGTTAAAGTTAACATTAGATTTTAATGAGTTTACATTTTTTGTTCCCTCCCAATTGGCACCATAGGTTCTCACCAACAGATTTTAAAAATGGAACAGCATACCTGTGATGTTCACAAACCCTTTAAACAGCCTCTTTAAATCCCACCCCTAACAATGCATTCCCTTATTTTTGCCATAAAAAAAATACCTGGTATTTCCATATGTGGAAGAGTATGTGAACACTTTCTATAATGCAGGGCTCAGGTCTGAGCAGCTAATCACCCCCAATCGCCAGGCTTGAACTGTTACATGAGATTTTCAGCTGCGTACGTTGCATTACCTTCCAACATTGAAGAAACTTGTTACTGTCTATGGAACAAGAACGCTGTCATATGTCTGTGGGTTCCTTTGAAGGCTTTAATGCAGATGTTCTAAAAGTAGACCTGAACTCAAAAAGTGAAGATTTTCTATCTCTAACATCTAGAAATTCTAATTTTGCCTAAGCAGTACCCGTAAAGATTTACCTTTTGTCTTGAATTCCCTTTGAAAAACAGCAGTGCCGTATAGCTGTATATCTGCAGAACTTCGGAGGCACTGTGCTTTTGACTGCTAGTCTCAGAAGGTTTGGTGTGATATTTGGTAGTGAGACTTAACTACCCAGCTGTTGGGAGCTACGGGAAATAATGGTGACTAGTCCTTTGTCTGCCTGTCTTTTTTGGGCACGGTTTCCATAATTTAGGTCTTCTTTAACGTGACAGGACATAAAAACGATGCACTTTATTTTGTTAACGTGTTAAAAAATATTGAATTTGGTGCTGGTGCCTATACCAGTCAATTACATGTTGAAAAATGTGTACCTAAAACTAACAAAAATTGGAACTGTTATATAGACTCTGACATCTCCATACTTCTAACTTCAAAAGAAACCATAATCTATCTTTTGGAGGTACTACAACACAGTAAATATTGTGTACAGACAAACCATTTTATTGAACATATAAAAGCACATAAAAAATTCTATCTATCCTTTTAGATATCAAAACATCCAAAAAGAGGCATTTCCAACTGGTGGTATGACATGTAAATTGACAATTGAAGATGATGGCACAGGTACATCGAGACACCAGCAATTGAGATTGTCTCATAGGACCTATGAACTGGGTGAGTGTGCAACCCAGTACAAAAGAAGGTACCGACTCACCGGACAGATGACACCCTTTTCTAACACCCCCGAACACACATAAACATAGTGAAAGAAAAAGGGGAGAAGGAACCCAAGGAGTTCTGGGGGGAGAATAGGGCAGTCAGCAGTCTCCTCCTAAAGTGACAAAAAATCTTTATTTTTATCAAAAGGTTAAATTACAGTAGTCAGCATGCTACATAAACAATAAAACATTAAAATGACAATGTTGCCACTATGTACAGACACACCCGGGTCCAGTCACACTCTACTTATATATGACTATAAAGGGTCATAACCGTGTGAAATTACAAAGTATAAATAGCAGCATACTCTAGACTTCTGTCCGCTCTATGTACCATGCTCTACGGAGCATACATATAAGTACAGTATATGGGTTATGGATATATCAACGTCCTCCTCTGAAAATACAATGAAGGTGGATGGGAGATGAAACAGTCTCTTGATGGTGGATATGGAAGTCTATAGTGAGCAGCGTAGACATGGAGGGCAATGGGGGGCTGTTGGATCTAAGATCCTTCAGAGATAAGCCGTTGTCAGCTCCGTGGGAAGGGATCAAAAATATTCCTTTCTTATAGCGGCTCACAGTCACGGGAGATGTGTGGTGTTACTCAGGGCCGTCTTTAAGGCAGGGCAAAAGGGGAAGCTGCCCTGAGCCCTGTCATTGTTGTGGGGCCCAAAGCAGCTGCCTCTACTTGCCAACTATCCTGGTTTAAATTCCCTGTTCCTTGAAGTTTTAGTCCTGTGCTGTGTCCCAATATCTCAGTGTGAAGTGCTGCTACTAATGCTGCCCAGCTCTGCCCTATTGTTGTGTACAGATGACTCACCTGCAGACCCTGTGTTTACATGTAAATAACCAGCATTAATATGTAAATAGTGGCGGCATTTATATGTATATCATTCCCCCCCCAGGTCAAATCCACCATCACCTATACTGAATCCTACCCACCGGGGAGGTAAAGAGGCATGCTTGAAAGCCCTGCCTACAACTGTGGTCATTAAACCTAACATCTGCCTGTTCTGCAAAGGAAAGCAAATTGGTGTGGGGGAGGGTAATGTGGGGTGTGCAGAGGTAGGCAGAGAAGGAATTACAGTTTGGGTGCACAGGTGAACAAGGAGGGGATGTATGGAGGTAAGGAAGGTGGGTCCAAAGATGAGTAGAGGAGGCAGGTAGAGTTAAAGGGGTGGAGGGTTGGAGTGGAGAGGATGGGAGAGGTTTGGGGTGCAGAGGTTAGTAGGGGTTTTAGGATGCAAAGGTATACTGACAGGGTGGATAAAGTTGTAGGTAGCATGTAGGGCAGCCCATTAATTTCAATGGGCTGCTCTATGCGCTAGAAATGCAGAAGAAAATCCTTAACCCTTTTTCAAAATCACACGGTGCCAAGGCACATGTCAGCAGATGTGTGAGGGGGTGTCATTAACAATTAATGGCATTGCTGTGTATCTGCTAAAGGGCAGCACGTTTATGTGGTGTCGGAAAAGTGATTTTGCATGCATTCCCGACACACACAAATGTGAACGCAGGTTAAATGTCTCACTTACATTGGTGGTCAGTGTAAATCTTCTCATTACATTGGAGCATGGTGTATCCTTTCAATCCTTTCATTCACTAGTGGCCAGTGTGAATGTTCCCCTTATATTGCTGGTCAGTGTAAGTCCCTTCTTACATTAGTGGTTACTGTGAATGGTTCTATTACATTAGAGGTCAGTGTAAATCCCTCCTTACATTGGTGGTTACTGTGAATGCCTCTATTACATTAGTGGTCAGTGTATATCCCTATTACATTGGTGGCCAGTAAGCTCCTCTTTATATTGGTAGTTGGTAAAAAAAAATCAGCATTGCCACTGATCACACCCTCCCTTCCCCCCAGCACTGCCACTGATCCCAGGGGTTCTAGGATCCCTAGGTGTTTTCTCTCTATTGATGGGTCCCCTCACCTCCCCAGTCCATGGTGTGCAGGCAGTGAGGAGATGATGTGCTGTAACTTCTAGAAACCAATAAGAGAGCAGTATTACTGTACAGTAATCTCTAGCAACCAATCAACAAGCAGAAATCATGTGCTGTAACCTCTAGCAAATACTCAGTGAGCCGTAATGTGTGCTGTAACCTCTAGCAACCAGTCAGTAAGTGTTAATGATATGCTGTAACCTCTGGCAACCAATCGCAATCGCTGCCTGGTCTGATACAGTAAACTGATTTTGCATCTAGCTGCTATTTATTGTATGTCTCTGAGCAGGTGGAGAACGAAATTGCATGGGGAACGGGGGGGGGGGGGGGGCTGGTGGGGGCACCAAGAAAATTTTGCCCAGGGTCCAATCAATATTAAAGATGGCCCTGGTGTTACTCACGACTAGCAGGTCGAGGTCACAACAGCGGATGGAGAGGTAAGACCCATGATTACCGGGAATGCTGTTACTGGCTGCAGATGTATGGAGTGCGGTAATCCTCTGTGCTGGGAGCCATCGGATCTTGTGTCCTCTCCTATCTGAGTTGATCTGTGAGACTCTGAGCTGCACGTGCAGTTGGCGTGTGCCTCTCCTGTATCCAAGTGGGAGCCTCAATGAGCACAAGGCTACCAATGGATCACCTGTCGTCCTTCAGCTCAGCCGAGCTCTCTCATGGATGGGAGGGGATCCTTCACAGATGTACTGTATTAAAAGGGTGACAGGCAGGGATATGCTCCATGCTTTTGGCACTTCAGAGTTCTAAGTTCACTCCGTGGGAGGAGATGGCTCAGACGAACTCCGATCATCAAGGGAAAAGTTTGTGGAGAATGGGCATGGGGTGCGGGTGGCCGCAGGAGGTGTGCTGTGGCTGGCACACCGACGCATTTCATTCGCCAGTAGCGTGAACTGATCCTACAGACCCCCATTGCTCTCCACGTCTACACTGCTCACTATAGACCTATAGACTTCCATATCCACCATCAAGAGACTGTGCATGAATAAATTGCTAATAACACTGTGAGGAATCTTCTATGTATATGATATGTGCAGAGAATATAAATAAACTGTGCAGAATTGCAAAGACAAATGTGCAAAATGAGCAACAAAACTTCCTGTGCAAAATGCAATAAAATGTGCAGAATGGAATGAAATCTAAAAATGTGCAGACTGCAATTACACTGTGTAGAATCCAATACAGTCCAAGGTGTGCAAAATGCAATCCAACTGTGAACAAAATACAATGAATTATTTTCTTCTTTGTGCAATGAGCATTCTAATGTGCAAAAAACAGAAGGTGCTTGAGGAATAAATATCTCCTCTTCGTGCAGAGACACGCATTAGTGAAAGTGGTCTCTTACCTTGCGGTAATGAGGTAACCGCATATATGTACAGTATCTCACAAAAGTGAGTACACCCCTCACATTTTTTAAAATATTTTATTATATCTTTTCATGTGACAACACTGAAGAAATGACACTTTGCTACAATGTAAAGTAGTGAGTGTACAGCTTGTATAACAGTGTAAATTTGCTGTCCCCTCAAAATAACTCAACACACAGCCATTAATGTCTAAACCGCTAGCAACAAACGTGAGTACACCCCTAAGTGAAAATGTCCAAATTGGGCCCAAAGTGTCAATATTTTGTGTGGCCACCATTATTTTCCAGCACTACCTTAACACTCTTGGGCATTGAGTTCACCAGAGCTTCACAGGTTGCCACTGCAGTCCTCTTCCACTCCTCCATAATGACATAACGGAGCTGGTGGATGTTAGAGATCTTGCGCTCCTCCACCTTCCATTTGAGGATGCCCCACAGATGCTCAATAGGGTTTAGATCTGGAGACATGCTTGGCTAGTCCATCACCTTTACCCTCAGCTTCGTTAGCAAGGCAGTGGTCATTTTGGAGGTGTGTTTGGGGTTGTTATCATGTTGGAATACTGCCCTGCGGCTCAGTCTCTGAAAGGAGGGGGTCATGCTCTGCTTTAGTTTGTGACAGTACATGTTGGCACTCATGATTCCCTCAAACTGAACTGTAGCTCCCCAGTGCCGGCAGCACTCATGCAGCCCCAGACCATGACACTCCCACCACCATGCTTAACTGTAGGTAAGACACACTTGTCTTTGTACTCCTCACCTGGTTGCTGCCACACATGGTTGACACCATCTGAACCAAATAAGTTTATCTTGGTCTCATTAGACCACAAGACATGGTTCCAGTAATCTATGTCCTTAGTCTGCTTGTCTTCAGCAAACTGTTTGTGGGCTTTCTTGTGCATCATCTTTAGAAGAGGCTTCCTTCTGGGACGACAGCCATGTAAACCAATTCGATGCAGTGGGCGGCATATGGTCTGAGCACCAACAGGCTGCCCCCCCCCCCCCTTCAACCTCTGCAAAAATGCTGGCAGCACTCATACATCTGTTTCCCAAGGACAACCTCTGGATATGACGCTGAGCACGAGTACTCAACTTCTTTGGTCGACCATGGTGAGGTCTGTTCTGAGTGGAATCTGTCCTGTTAAAATGCTGTATGGTCTTGATAACCTGTCCTGATAAAATGCTGTATGGTATGTAGAGCAACAATTCTTTTTTTCAGATCCTCAGAGAGTTCTTTGCCATGAGGTGCCACGTTGACCTTCCAGTGACCAGTATGAAAGAGTGAGAGCGATAACACCAAATTTAAAACACATGCTCCCCATTCACTCCTGAGACCTTGCAACACTAACGAGTCACATGACACCGGGGAGGGAAAATGGCTAACTGGGCACAATTTAGACATTTTTCACTTAGGGGTACTCACTTTTGTTGCCAGGGGTTTAGACATTAATGGCTGTGTGTTGAGTTATTTTGAGGGGACCGCAAATTTATACCGTTATACAAGCTGTACGCTCACTACTTTACATTGTAGCAAAGTGTAATTTCTTCAGTGTTGTCACATGAACAGATATAAAGAAATATTTACAAAAATGTGAGGGGTGTACTCACTTTTGTGAGATACTGTATAAACTTATAGTAGCTGCTTCTCCCTTGTATTCCAGGACCAATGTGGGTCTGTACTTGTCTTTGTCTCTCAGTGGATGCAAAAAGAGTGATAAGAAAAAGGGGGGTTCCGGATAGTGTAGTATTTTCTAACCACTTAAGCCTCGGACCCATTGGCTGGCCAAAGACCAGAGCACTTTTTGCGATTCGGCACTGTGTCGCTTTAACTAACATTTGCGCGGTCGTGTGATGTGGCTCTTAAACAAGATTTTGTTTGGGTACAGCATCGCACAACGTCCTTTTTTTACCACAAATAGAGCTTTCTTTTGGTGGTATTTGATCACCTCTGCGGTTTTTATTCTTTGCACTATAAACAAAAAAAGAGCGACAATTTTGAAAAAAAACGCATTTTTTTTTACTTTTTGCCATAATAAATATATCCAAAAAATATATAAAAAAACATTTTTTTTCCTCAGTTTAGGCCGATACGTATTCTACTACATATTTTTGGTTAGAAAAAATCGCGATAAGCGTTTATTGATTGGTTTGCGCAAACGTTATAGCGTTTAGAAAATAGGGGATAGTTTTATGGCATTTTTATGAATAATTTTTTTTTTTTACTAGTAATAGCGGCGATCAGCGATTTTTATTGTGACTGCGACATTATGGTGGAAAGATCGGACACTTTTGGTGCTATTTTGGGACCATTCTCATTTATACCACGATCAGTGCAATTAAAAATGCATTGATTACTGTGTAAATGTGATTGGCAGTGAAGGGGTTAACCAGGAGGGGGGGCTGCAGGGGTTAAGTGTGTCCTAGGGAGTGATTCTAACTGTAGGGGGATGGGCTACGTGTGACACGACACTGATCACCGCTCCCGATCACAGGGAGCTGTAATCAGTGTCAGTGTCAGGCAGAACGAGAAAATGCTTGTTTACATCAGCATTTCCCGTTCTTCCTCTCCGTGAGATTATCGCCACGGACATCGAAACAATGAGGGCACTCGCATAAAATTGCATAGACCTTGCTCCCCGAGCGGCGAGCCTGCGGTAATGAGATAACCGCATATATGTATAAACCTGTAGTGGCTGCTTCTCCCTTGTATTCCTGGACCAATGTGGGTCTATACTTGTCTTTGTCTCTCAGTGGATGGGATGCAAGGAGAGTGATAAGAAAAAAGGGGGGTTCCAGATAGTGTAGGATTTTTTAAAACAGGTTGTTTTTATTAATGAAACAATGAGGGTACTCACATAGCATAAAATTGCATAGACCTTCCTCCACGAGCGGCGAGCTTGTTTGCCTATGTCACCTTGAGTGCCTTTCCATCCCTACGCGTGCCGTCACGGTCACGTGACTTCATCAGGGGATGATGGGAAGGCACAGAAGTTGTATTTAAATAGTCTATGTCATTGACTATAATGGGCGGCCATTTTCCTGTGGCTCAATACATAAACAGCATAGCGGCCATTTTTCGAGGGATCGTCTATATTGTAGGAGTGCGGCCACTTTATTGGTTATACAGTACTGTGAAGCGTGGCCATTTAACGAGAGTTCGTCTATACTATAAGAGCGTGACCGTTTTCTTGGTTGTATAGTACTGTAGAGCGCAGTCATTACGAAGATGGTAATCTACTGCCAACAGGAAAGTGTATGCACAGGCTGCATATAGAGAGACCAATGCATATATTAAATAGCTTAAAATGAGAATTAGCATGAAAAATGGGTTTGAGCAGCAAACTAATGCTGATAAAAACAGAGAACAGGTAGGATAAACATCAGCACTGACGTGTGCATTGATGAGCAATTGAAATAATCAATATAATCCATAAATATGACAGTAGCATCAATAATAATATAAAATACATAATATGATACCATAAAAGTATATTAATAAAACTCCTAACATAATACTAATAAAAATGCCAGGGGAAGTATGTATGGATTCACATATATAAAATACATGTAAGACTATGCAAATAAAATATATATGCATAAAAAGAGAGAGAGGGGCGTGTAAGATTTTGCGGGCATAAAAATAAAAACACGGATGGAATGGCGCACTGAGAAACAAATCGTAAAAAATGATGATAAAAGTTGATAAAACAGGGGAAATATCAATGAATGATAATAAGAATAATAAAACAAGAAAAGTGTTTTAAAATCCTTAAAAGTCACTGAGAAAGCAGACCTTTTGATAAATAATAAATAATTTTTGTCACTCTAGGAGGAGACCGCTGACTGCCCTATTCCCCCCCCCCCCCCCCACCACCCTCAGAACTCCTTGGGTTCCTTCCCCCTTTTTCTTTCACTACATCTTGACACCATCATTGGAGAAAAATCTGGCACTCCCACCTCCCAGGTTTAAATTTGTTTAACTAAAAAAATGGAACCAGAGCAAAATATATTTACACCCTGTAACAAGAATGAAACAGTTTGACTTTAGTTACCTGTCAAGGATATTAGTTTTTAATAGGGATGAGCCGAACACCCCCAAGTTCGGTTCACAACAGAACATGCGAACAGGCAAAAATTTTGTGCAAACATGCAAACACCGTTAAAGTCTATGGGAAACGAATGTAAAAAAATCAAAAGTGCTAATTTTAAAGGCTTATATGCAAATTATTGCCATAAAAAATGTATGTGGATCTGGGTCCTGCCCCAGGGGACATGTATCAATGCAAAAAAAGTTTTAAAAACTGAAGTTTTTTCAGGAGCAGTGATTTAAATAATGCTTAAAGTAAAATAATAAAAATGAAATATTCCTTTAAATATCATGCCTGGGGGGGTTCCCTCAGTCTGCCTGTAAAGTAGCACATCTTTCACATGTTCATAACAGTACCACAGACAAGGAAAAATTGTCAATTAAAACTGCTCGCGGCTGTAATGTATTGTCGGATCCCAGTAATATAGATAAAAATCATTGAAAAAAATGGCATGAGTCCCCCCCCGTCCATTACCAGGCCCTTCAGGTCTGGTATGGATTTTAAGGGGAACCCCGTGGCAAAATTAAAAAAAAAAGCTGTGAGAGAGCGCCCCCCCTCCTGAACCGTACTAGACCACATGCTCTTAACATGGGGAGGGTGCTTTGGGGTCCCCCCCAAAACACCTTGTTCCCATGTTGATGAGGACAATGGCCTCTTCCCCACAACCCTTGCCCGGTGGTCGTGGGGGTCTGCGGTCGGGGGGCTTATCGGAATCTGGAATCTGGGACCCCAGATCCTGCCCGCCCCTATGTGAATGGATATCGGGTACATTGTACCCCTACCCATTCACCAGAAAAAGTGTCAAAAATGTAAAAATGACAGGAGACAGTTTTTGACAATTCTTTATTAAAAAAAATAAAAAGTGTCCCGTGATGTAAATCCATCTTCAATCACAGCGCCGACGACTGAAACCCACCCCCCCACCAAAAAAAAATGGAGAAACTCCGTCTCGAGGCATCCCCGCAACTGCAGCCTTTTCGCGATGACAGCTGTTATATAGCTGAGGACGGGGCCACCCCGGTGACGTAACTGGGTGACCCCTCCCCCTTCTGACATCATGTGATGTCAGAGGGGCGGGGTCACCCATTTAATGGACTGGGGGGGGACCCACACCGTGTTTTCCAATAATTTTTATGTATATTGCCGGGGTCCGGCAATACATTACAGCCGCAAGCAGTTTTAGATGAAATTTTTTCCTTTAGAAATGTAATTTTGCTGTTCTCATTTATTACACTATGTACGGCCACCATGTAAGCAGCCTTACATAGTGTGGGACGTGGCCCCCTGAGCCATAATTGGCCAAAGGCACCCTGCAGGTCAGGTGCATGCTTTGGCCAATTAGCAGCCGTCAATGCACTGTGATCTCGCAGTGCATTGATGCGAACGCCCCATAATGTTCTAAATTCAGCGAACAGGCAAACACCCAATGTTCGAGTTACTTACGCTTGACTCGAACATCGGGCTCATCCCTAGCTTTTAACTTACTATGGGTTAAGATCCAATAAACTGCAACTAACACATCTTAATGTGTCATTCTTTACATCTCTGAGTATTGCATAAATTGCTTGTACAGATGCTTAGTAAGATGGATTATGTGTTAGATTTCTTTGACAGCATGACATTTTTATCTTCAGGGATGCCCGATCTGGTAATCAGCCATCGCTTCCATAAGAAGCTAATGTAAAGCACACTGTCTACTGTCTAGTAAGTATTATCTTCATTAGAAATGCTGACATTCTAAAACAAGAGCTGACAGCCGATTACCCTATTTCTTTCTGGAGAAAAAAATTGACTTTGAATAATTGCAGTTTTATCTATGTTGTTTTTATCTGAAACAGGGTAAGTACTAAAACCAATCAGGAAAACTGTTGTGCTCCCCAAAGAGTTGCACGTACCTTATATATAATGCCAGCTTAATTAAATCGGCACAGTATGATGTTTTTGCTTGTTGAACGAAAACACAGAGGCCATTTAATTTTTTTCCAAATGGCAGAAAAGTGTCACCCAGAGAATTCTTGACTAAATGGAGTTCTGCTGATCATAATTAATTTGTGTGTTTGTTGGTAATTTAAACAGTGTATGACTACTTAAAGAAGGAGCATAATAAAAAGTGTGAGGGAAAAATATCTGACTTCTCTATAGTCCTATGTGTTATGGCATGTATTTGTTTGTGTACCTTTACACAATATAGGGAATTTACATACTGTAAATACTGAGTATAGAGTATTTGCTATTTAGCATGCAATTTCATGTTGTCTACAAAAAAAGACCCTGTGGAAAAAATAATGCTTGACATCTTTGATACCTGTAAATGAACAGTGCAAATACTCACCTTTCCCAGATCCTATACTGCAGAACAGTACTTTGTTCACTGCTTTGTTAACCCTCTGAAGACCTCTGTGGAACTGAACCTATCATAGAAGGTATTAAAAATTAAAATTATAAGCAGGATGTCAATCTACACAAACGGCACTATCCCATTAGTGCCGTTTGTGTAGATTGACATGCTGCTTATAATACCTTCTATGATGGGTTCAGTTCCACATAGATTTTTAGAGTATCTATTTTGGTTTCAATAAATATGACACTATTATTCTCTTAACTTTTATAACAATTCACTTGGTTTGGCTACTTCCTGTTTACAATATGGAGACCAGGTTCCGCCGCTCAGGTTTCACAACAAGGCTTGGTTTTGTGTATTTAGAGCGATGAGTCAGTGCGTCGCCTGTTCCCCAGACGATGTCTTTGTAAGACAAAACGTATGTCGGGTGGTGGATGCGCTGACATCATTGCGGTGTACCTCGTCTAGAACGGTTGTTGGCAAGTCGGCCGGCTACTGTGTTTTACCAAACGTTTTACCTGCATTTGGATGTAAGTGCAATTTTCTATTTTAATAAATTGGACCATACTGATTTACACTATGGAGAGCCATTTTTTAACTTCCTTGGGTTCCATTTGCTGACTTCCCCGTATACCTACTGGATGGTTCAATACTGTGAAGTCGGGCTGTGATGGTACTGCTGACAGGACATCAGGTTGTCTTACAAGCTTGCTTAAGCTTGCCTTCTGGTAAGCGTGTATTTCACGCGGTGGTGGATTTTTCACAGGGTGCACTTATGTGACCAAGAAGCCATACTCACTCTCATTGAATTATTATTGAATCCATTTTCACAAACTTTACTTTATTTACTTTATTGTTTTCTGTTCACTTTTGTCACATTTATTTGGCATCTAACGTTCATTGCTTATTTGCTTTTGATTTATGTATGGGTCCCTTCACTCACTTATTTGTTTTTTAGCGCAGCTTTTTTCTTTCTTTAATTGCATAAATGCCCTGGACCCATGCAGCAGCATCAGCGGTACTGTCAATATTATTTTCTCTGTTGGCAGCTAGCAGCAGCTTCCCTAAATGATGTGCGCAATTACCACAGGTATATGACCTGCACTAACACCCTTGTGTGTGATTCTATCACCTGTGCAGGTTGTCTGTCTGTGCAGTTTCACACAGTGGATGTATCAGTGCCCCAAACCCCCCCCCCCCCCTTTGTGGCCAGCCCTTGTGTAGCAGGTATGAGAGGGTGTGTTTAACCCTTTCCTTGCTGACCTGGGCACTCTTTGTTTTTTTTTAACCCTTTCCTTTCTACCCTATTTTGCTTTTTGTGAGTCCTTCTAGATCGGATTAACAATACACGGCACAAGATGAAAAAGACCTCATTAGGTCACAACATTCTTCTTCCAGATGTAGTCGTCATAGGTGACTGTCAAGGTCCAGCCTTCATAGCAGAAAACTCTGAATCCTCCTTTAAGCACCACACCACCGCCATGTCAACAGCTCCAAGGAGGGAGCCTGCTGGGGATGCGAGACTCAGGTCCCAGAGGGCAAGTCTCAGTGTGAGCTATGCTAAGCCCAAGCAGTTGGAAAAGGGGATGGTAATTTCCAGCAAATGGAATCTCTGGTGAGGCACGTGGTGCCAGAATTCCTTAAAAAGTGGGGTACAAGCCACACGCAAAGTCCAACAGCCATTATGGCGTGTTCTCCCACTAGGACGACCAGGAAGAATTGGAACTGTCCCAACCAAGCCATCCATCCATGAAGACCTCAGACAGTGAGGCAGAGGGAGATGAGTCGCTTTGCCCTTGTAACACCTTTGGTCAAGGCAATGATGGGGGCAATTACATGAATAGAACCTGTAGAGTCTCCTGCAAAGCAAGAGGAAGTTCTTTAAGCACCTCTAGAGAGAGCATTCTCTAACGGAACTAAGGGACATCATTTTGGATGAGTGGAGCAAGGTTGCAAGATATACCTCCCTTCTGAACAAGATGGCCAAGCTCTATCCATTCAGAGATAAGGATGTGAAGCATCTAAAGGCTGCCTCTCTAGTTGTTGAGGCCTTGATGAGGCAAGTAAGCATGTTGCTCTTCACTGGAAGATGCAGTGAATGGCCTGAAACTCGACTTGGGCTCTTGTGGCCATGTTTCAAGCGATGAAAATGTGGACGGAGGATGTGGATGCAGCGTTCAAGAGTGTTTTCAGAAACTCTGTAGTTCAGGAGCTGGTGTCTGTTTCCATGGTGAGGCTCCAATTGACATCATCCGCATAGTGGCACAGGTTATGCTCTTGTCAGTTATGGCAAAAGGTACCCTTCTAGTTACAGCTGACGTAGCAGCGTTATATACGTGCATACCACACAACCTAGGTTTTGAAGCAGTCGAAAACCATCTCTCCAGAGATGGCCGACTCCCCACATTACAACAGAATTTTATTATGCAGCTGTTAAAATTTGCAACCAGGCACAACTACTTCTGGTTTCAGGATCGATTCTTTTTACAGAAGAGGGGCGTGGCTATGGGGGCCAAATTTGCCCCCAGCCTCGCCAACCTCTTCATGGCACAGTGGGAGGAGGATGTCGTCTATGCTGCCCAGAGACCCGAGCTGGTTCTTTGGGCCAGGTACATAGACGACATCCTCCTCCTTTGGGAGGGAGATCTGGCATCCCTCGAGGGCTTTATGAACACTCTCAATGCTAACGATAGGGGGATATCGTTAAGCTATGAGGCCAGTACAACCCAGGTGCACTTCCTGGACCTTGAAATTGCAGTTGTGCACCAACATCTGGAGTTTCGTACCCATTTTAAACCCACAGATCGGAATGGGTACATTCCGATCGACAGTTGCCATCGTGAACAATGGCTTAGGTCAGTGCCCCGCAGCCAGTTTTTGAGACTGAGGCGCAACTGTACCCAAACTTCAGACTTTATATCACAATCCCAAATCCTCAGAGGCAGATTTCTGGATAAGGGTTATGACCCTCACCTTTTAGACAGCGAAATCAATAGAGCCCTGCTCACGGAAAGGAATGCTACGCTCACAGAACGCCCCAAAGACAACACTGCATTTAATGCAAAGTTGGCCTTCTTCACTACCCATTCCATTCAATCCAAACAGATTAAAGGTATTATTAAAAAACATTGGGGAATACTACAGAACGACAGACTCCTTGGCTCTGTTTTACCCAAACAAGCCTCTGTAGTGTTTAGGGGCGCTCGGTCCATTCAGGGACAGATCGCCCCAAACATAATAGACCCCCCCAAAAAGGTGACTTTCTTTCAGGAGTGCAAGGGTTATTACCCCTGCCGTAAATGTCAAGTTTGCCTTCACAATACTGGGGGAAGACGCAAGAGCGCCACTTTCCAGTCGACGGTCACTTCCCGTACTTATTCCATGAAGCACTTCACCACGTGTTCTTCAAAATACATTGTATACCTGATAACTTGCCCTTGCCGCAAGCAATATGTGGGTCGCACAATCAGAACTTTTTCTGTTCGCGTCAACGAACACGTGGCTGCGATCTAAAAAGGCAAAGACAAGCATACAGTGCCAAGACACTACTTGAAACACCACGACAGGGACCCCACGGGAACCTTGTTCCAAGTTATTGATAGGTTCGTTCCGCACTGGAGGGGCGAGTCTCGTTTGCGTGGCGTTTCACGCCTCGAGACGTACTGGATCCACGAGTTGAGGTCCTTCTTCCCGTTTGGGTTGAACGTGGAGCGGGACCTCAACTCGTTCATCAATTCATACTTGAAAATGGACCATTTTTATTCCGTTTTTTCTTCACTCACTGAGTGCCTGGATTGGAATACACTATGCAGGTTCAGGGGCTTTTTTATATATTCTTTTCTCACACATTTCCCTTTACACATTTCTAACCATTTATACCAGTATATATTTCCAGTTTTCCTTATGTCAGTGCATTCCCAAGGGGGTGCGCGCACATGAGGTTTTAAGGGTGTTTGATATACTATCAATACCCTTCAGACGGTACACCCATGGAGGTTGTAATGTTCATGAGCTCAGTTTATTATACCATATGTTCTTGAAGAATTTTATTAGTTGTTATGTTTGAGCCACCTCACTTTGTTCATTTATTTGACCGGAAGTGATTTTCAATCCACCATGGGGTCACTTGCCATCATCAACACTTAATTCATTGTACGGTTGTCTCTTTGCCTTTTTATTTCCAATTGGCAGGAGCGAGCCGGGTGCCGTCTTATTTAGAGGCATGTCTCTAGGTTACACGGCCTCCCCTTCATGCCCCGCCCCATGTTGGGTGGTGTCACTCATCCCCTCTTCCACAGGCAATGTTTACCAGCTTCCCACTACCGTGGGGGGACTTGCGGCATCGCCTGTATTCAATGCTGCCTCCGGGGACACGGGGGAGGAGCTTGGGAGTGTGCGTCGGGCACGTCCGGTTCGGCGCATGTCTCGCCTCCCCCTCTGTTCCCCTGATGTACCCATGTTAACACGTGACAGGGGAAGGACGTCGGATGTGCTGTTTATCCTGACATCACTTCCCTGCGTTCGTCTTGTGGAGGCAGGGCGGCGCTGACGGAGACTTCCTGTCATAGACACCGCCCCTGATTGGTATAGACTCCCCTTCAGCCTTAAGCTGACACAGAAGTGTCAGCAATGGGGGTACTGAACGAGATGGTCTCGTTCTCAGTCCAATCCTTCTCCATATCTTGGTGTATTTCTCAGAGAAGTTATACCATGTATGCACTGTTCAGTGTGGGGTCCGCTTATCAACACATAACAGGTTAACCACACATCATCAGTGCAAATGAATGAAGTTTTACACCTGGTCAGGCAGGTGCGATCAGGTGACCCCATCCATCCAATGGGGAAGGCTGTTTGATACATCATACAATTTGCTTTTTTGAATGTTTTTACTTATAAATATAAGGCAACTTGGAGGGGATGCTGTATGCCCCAGTAGACGATCCATTGATCGAAACGCGACGGGCGCTTTCAGCATCCTCCTTGTTGCCCATTCTTGTTTTTATACCCTGTGATCACATTTTTATTGTAATCAGGCTTTTTTAGCAATAAAAAATCCCAACTTGCTCATCTACACTATGTGGAGCCTGTTTATTTTTTCTCCACATACCATCTGAGAGATATAACCAACCTCCACTCCAGTTTGATGCGTGACGCACCGATCGCAGGGAACGGAGCTCGGCACTGTGAATCGAGCGAGACACAGCGGCTCGCCGATCACAGCGCAGGAACCAGGGGACAAGGTAAGTAAACTCTTCCTGGATCCTGCGATGCGATCCCGAGTCTGGCTCAGGGATACCGCTTTTGGTATTGAAAATCCACCCCGAGCCAGACTCGGGAATACTGCTAGGGGGGGTTAAGGTTATATGTGGCCCACCCGATAACACCACTAATAACACACTCATTGGACATAGAGGGGATGTGTATTCAAAGTCTGAGGGAACTCCACAGTGTTTGACACCTTAGATAGTGCCCTACATCACACTATATATGCCTTCATGCATACCTCTGACCCCCTCATACTGAGATGGCTAGGCTACCCTCACAGCTTGCCCTTACAGGATTCTCTGAAGGTACCCAACGGGTCCTTAAGCAGACAGCCACTGTTCTTGGGCAACAGCACGTACATTTGTTGTGGAAGAACATGCCACACATTGATTCTGAGTGATCCCAGGGGATGGTGTTACTTGGCCTCATTGGTTCCGATAATGGGAATTCTCTGGGACAGTGAGGAACATCACTTGCTCAAGGCTAGTGTTCATCCGAAATGCCCCCTCAAACACCGTTATGCCAGGTCATTGTTTTTGGAAAAGGACATGACCTGGGCATGGTTCCCCTCGGGAACCTAAGGGGGTATTGACATGATGAAAAGGCTAAATAATTACTTGGGAGCCCCCTGGGTAACATGGGATGGTTTGGTTTCAATGGAGTATTTTCCTGGATCGAGGATATTGCTGTGTGTGTTGTAGTGATTTTGCTCCTGGCATTATTTCTGTGTGCCTGCTTTGAGTTTGTTATGTGTGTATCACAATGCAGATAAATCAGTCACCTTCGTCACTTTCATAACCTTCGTGTCTGAAAGAGGGGATTGTAGTAATATGACTGAACAGAAGTGACTCCATTTTGTGTGGCCATAAAGTCATATGGATTCATATATCTTAACTTGTATCAGACTCAAGTTGAGTCAACTAGTTGAAGTCAACTAGTTCTGTTTTTCAGTTTTATGACTTTCTATAAAGCATACATATAAGAAAATATAGCTTGTGTAAACAGTTTTATTCTGTACCGTATAAATAAAGAATTGTGACTCAATATGTCTGGGCCCCTTTCCTGTGTAATGAGACATGAAACCACGAAGCAGGACCCATGACTATGAGTTATGAAAGCAGATGGCATAATTAATGATATGTAATGATGTAAAATGTACACCTCTGTATTAATCACTCCCATGTTCCATGCAATGATTGGTTGATAATAACATATATAAATTGTATACCCGCCCAGAATTAAATCAGATAGCTTTGAACATTTAGACTTTGCAGTCATCTCTTTTGTGTTTATCAAGAAGCTGTCTCCTCAGTACTGAGAGGGTCTTATGAGTGTGGAAATTGCTGTGATTATACCTAGCTGGTCTTGTCAGGTACATGGAAGTACCATTTGATTCCACTTCACACCTCATCTCAGATTCATTTCCACAGATTTTACCTCACTCTACCAGACCTTCTGTCACTGGGTGCAATTCTACATCCATGTCCAGCAGGACAATCCATGCCACAATCATCCTAGATGAGGCACGTTTTCCTTTGTCCTTTCCGGCAAAAAAGAATAAAGTGGCCTAAATAAAGTGTTGACTTGTTCCTGGTAATGCTGAACGAATTTGTCAGCTACATGGTAACAACCAGGAACAATGATGCATTCCACTCCTTGCTTGATAGCTCTATATAACTCCAACTGTGTGAGTGTCAGTGCCAACTGACACTCACACAGTTTTCTAGCTTTGCTTATGAAGCAGTGAACAGTATGGATCAATTGTGTGATGGCAAGGACCATTGATGATCATCTTGAGAATCGCTCAAAGCAGCAAGATCCCAATGTTTCCTTTTGGTGTACAGTAGTGTAGAGAGTAGCATCTTCAGGTCTAATTTGTTTGTTGAATTCAAAATCTTGTAGTTCAAAGGAGAAATTTGTGATATTATTTAGATACTATTTGGAGTGTGCACTTGTTAAAGCTCAGGTGCATTAGTTTCCAAACTTAGTCCTCGCGTACCCCAAATAGGCCATGTTTTCACAGGTGCTTTAAAGAAGAACTCCAGGCAAAACTTTTATTTTCCCATGCAGTGGGGCTGTGCCCACTGCATGGGAAAATAAAAATTTTGCCTGGAGTTCTTCTTTAATTCAATGTCAATGACTTGGTATTTTTGAAAGCTATTTTATCTAACAAGAATTCCCAAAACATGACCTTTTGTGGGTACTTAAGGAATGAGTTTGGGAACCACTGTTAAAGTGCCATGGTCCTCTGAGTTTGGATTAATAGACATTCTGTGCCACTGGAGAACTTTCTGATATGCTCAACACTGGTCCTGACATACACAAAGAATCATTTTGTTTGTTGATTGTGTATGTACCTAGCGCAAATTCACTTCTTCATAGAAGTCAAAGAAATCATTCTTCATGTCATTGTTACTATGCTGTAGGAATCAATATTAGTTTCTGGGTGATCACGAATGAAGAAGTAGTCAAAAAGATGCTGGATGTCAGCTATCACTGCCCTTGTCAAAACTGGGTTAACAATCCCATAATTCTGTTATTCAAGTTAGACCAAGTAGGGAGAAGAGTATTCAAACAGACTCCTTCATATTGAGCACTAGAGTCAAATACTGTTCTTATTTGGCTAGATTTTCAAGGGTGGTATACTTCAGAGCATTCTCCTCCTTCCTTTAGAGGTGGAACAGGTTCAGCATGGTTTTTATGCAACACTTTTTGCATGAAGATTAAAAAGTGTTTGTCAGCTCTGGTTTCTTCTTAAAGGAGCACTTTAATTAAGAAAATCTGAAAAAATTCTTGTTGAAAATTGTTTAGTAGTTTCTCCCTAGGTGTATAAAAGATCAAAGTGATACCCAGTTGTTTTTGCTGGAATTAAGTGAATTTCTTATCCATGATCTTGAGAAACCCTTTTATCTTCAACAGCAAGTGCAAGTTTATTGTCATCATCACTAGTTGAGCTGAATACAGTGACACCAAAGCCACCCTTCCAGTGTTTAAAGGTACTCAGGTTGTTTTAGGTAATGTGTTGCCAGTGTCCAATTTTGTCAAACATAATGAAAAGGGCATGGTTTGAAACAAGTATATGGACCACTAGGAAACATGCAGTTCTTGCAAGAAGAAATGTTGGTAGTTTACTTAATTTTATTTACACAAACATTTCCAATGGTGACCCAACCAAGATCAAGGCACTGTGCATATGGAGTAACATGGGGGCCATTGATTTGCTGGTGTGCTTTATGGACCATTAATATGTCTCTGCCTAACACAAGAAGGATTTCTGTATTTTGGCAAGAGCTGGTAGTTACTTCTCAAAAGAAGATGGCGAAGGGAAGCTTCATTAGTAGGGATCTCTTCTCTGTGGGAAGGAATCTGGTTGCACTCAACAAAGGTTGGTAGTGGCAATGCTATGCTGCCATTAAGGGAAGCTATCATGCAACCATTGGCCCTCTTTCTGTCCCCTCTCTGAAACATCCCCAACATGTACCAATGTTGCATGGCAGGGAATCTCCTTTAGATAGAGGCAATTGGAGAATTTTGCCTTGGCAAGTAAGCGGTTGATCATCCAGGATTGCATAGAGATTCATAGTTACACACAAACACATATACTCTATACACATAGATATATTCACACATACAAACACAATCAATCACTTACCCCACTGGTGGCATGGTTGGCTGCTCTTCTAGCATCTTCAGTTGATTTATGAGAAATCAATAGGAAAACCTCAGTGGCTTTCTATGAAATACCCTAAGGCATTTAATAGAAGACTGCTGATGTTTGCTCATTTATTCAAATAAAGGCTGTAATGTGACCAGTGTGGATTCTCTATTTCTGTTGTGCTTTTACAGCCAGCCAAGGCTGTTGCTTTGTGGAATTTCCCAGGGTAAATGTTACTAGGGTAGATGTGAGCCTAATTCCCCGGCAGAAGCTTATTTCTACTGTATGATCATAGCAAAGCCCAATAACATGCAAAGTAGTATCTCTGCAAACTCCAGACTTATTGCATTCGTGCAGAAATCACAGGGTGAAGGGAAGCTAGAAAATAAGTATCTAGTATATGTTCCAGAAGACTATAGAGGTTTTAGAGAGCTTCATTTGGACCCTGAGCCATCATTTGAGCATTTAAAGACCTTTCATAGTCACAGCACACACTTCCATTTTATAAAATCAGAATTATAATGGCAATACAAACAATAGTTATATTTGACAATTCAATATAAGCCTACTTGAAAATCTCCTTTCATGTGAGTTCTGCCTGTCTGCTGGCCATCTATTACAAAAACTTCCTGCATGCTTTTGAGCTTCCCCTCTGCTGTTAAATTTAACTTTAGAGGGACTGCACATCCCATGATACCTTCCTACCTGCAAGAGTGATTCCTGTACTGACTCTACCTCCTAAAATTCCACTGTAGTTTAGAGGGCAGGTTCCGTAAAATGTGTGACACAGTAGTGCCGCCTACTCAAAGGGCATAATAATAATAATAATAATAATAATAATCATAAGTATCAATACTAATAAGTATCACAGAATTTAAGGAAGTAAATGGGTGGGGATCTTCACAAAGTTTACTAACTTAAAGATTGTTCAGATTATTATAAACCTATTGAATTTACAATGAAGAAATCATT
Source organism: Aquarana catesbeiana (assembly GCF_042186555.1). Lineage (NCBI taxonomy): Eukaryota > Metazoa > Chordata > Amphibia > Anura > Ranidae > Aquarana > Aquarana catesbeiana. The sequence goes on along the minus strand of NC_133327.1, from coordinate 150,730,531 downwards.
AATATACAATGTGAAAATTAATATACGATTTTACGTTTTAACGTAACGTTTTAAGAATGGGAGTATGCTGCCAGTGTGTTCAAACTGGATGAAAAGTCATGCTGTATATGGTTGGCCTAACAAGGTCTTATAAAATTGTGTCACTTGACTTTCAAATCCAATCTTGTGTAGTTTTTGAAAATGCAAAGTGGTTTACAGTTTGCAGAGTCTATTGCAGCATTATAATAGAAGCTTTTTTTTCCAGATCGAGGGTAGCCAACTATCAGTATTCATTTTGAACTGCTTGCTATATAGTGCAAAGGTTTATTGATTACTGCTGTGTAGTGTGAGAGAAGCACTGGAAGCATTTTAAAAAAAGTGTCTATGTTTCCCCTAGGATTCTGTCCTATGTACATTGGAAGCACTGGGAAACCTAGTTGGTCTCTGGAGACATGTGAAGATGAATTAATTAGTAGCAATTATGCCACTGCTGAGATTGCTCTTGGTAAATGAAGCAGCCCCCTTCGGTGGGTGTCTATCAGACTCTCACAAACCTTGGGGGTAACTGAGCCCCCAACTTTATGAAGAGATACAGTGCGGCAGCAGTGTTTGGCAAGTGACAACTGCTGTCTTTGGGAATGTGAACACAAGGTTTAATTCCCTACACAAAAATAACTTTATGTGATGTTAGAGTAAATCGAGCTTGGATCTGTTGTTATGTTTTAATTGGTGTGAGCAAGCTGCTTTGGTTGAATTATTAAAATGCTGTTCATCCTTTTTTTTATGTTGAAAGTACATTAACATGGTAGATTAAATTATATTTAGTATCCCTTATATACATTTTAGCACCCAGATAAAATTAAAAAAAAACTTCTGACCAAGACATCTTTATTAACAAATGTTTATATTCCAGTAAGTACATGAGTAGGAAATGCAGTCAAAAAATGTACAAATTCTTGGCTGAGATTTGTAGTGAACAGGTGCTTAGTGTTGTGATCTTTCACTAAGCCCCAAAGTGTGAATAGCAAATGTGAAGCCAACATATTTCACTGGATTTTGCTTACTAAGAAGGTTTTAATAAAATTCTTGCATTGATGCACTGTGTACCAAATAAAATGACTCATTAGTTTTTACCTGCCTTTCAATAACCCAGAGCTTCATTATAATTTGTATTCATTGTCATTTCGGTTTTGTACTTCTTAGGAACAAAGGAATCAACTCAGAATCACTGCAGTTTATTTCTCAGTGTCAAAACAGGTTAAGTGATAAAACCAGCTATAAAAATGTTGTGTTCCCCAAAGAGTACTTTATACCTTTTATACCAGCAGCCTAATAAAATCTGGGCAGTATCATGTTTTTGTGGTTTGAGTGGAAACCCCAAGCCTTTTTTCATTTCTTCAAAATGGCAGAAAAAGTGTCACCCGGGGAATTCTTGTACATTTCAATGTACAGCCCTTGTGATAAAAAGAGCAGCTGAAGGCAACTGCAAAAAATGAATACATGAATTACTGGTATAAATTGTACTAAAAGTCCCCTCAGTTTGGTTTGAAAGGAGTGTATAGTGATTTTTATTTGTAAGTGCTGTCCGGATACAATACTACATAAAAAAAATATAAAAGTATCCTACAGGGAAAAAGAAGAGATAAACAGTATGCATAAAATTCCTCAATACATGTTGTTTCCGTGAAATACTGCCAGTGAAAATCTGTTTGACAGAAACATCTCTTTGTTATGCTGCATTTCTTAGCGTGTATAATATTGTATGTCAACTCAATAAAGCAACAAGCAGAGTGTGCTGTGCTAGTTTTTGGTTTTCCCTACAAAGATAGCACTATCACCAAAAATGTTTTTTTTTTAACCCTTTCAAATCCCAGGGTAAGGCTCCATTCACATTTGTGCGACTTGTCATGCAACTTTGGACATCAAAGTTGCATGACAAGTCGTTCCCCATGTTTTCCAATGATAACCAGTCATATATGCACAACTTAAAGTTGCAGCAACTTCAAAATAGTCCATGCACTAATTTGGTCTGACTTTCATGCAACTTGAGGGCCAAACACTTCAATGTTAACCCTCAGAAGTTGCATGAAAGTCGAAGCTGAATGTTATACAATGCAACAGTTGTCCATTGTCACTGGTCAAAGCCAAAGTTGTATCCAAGTTGCACCCATCCAAAGTTGCACTCCAAAGTCTGCACAACTTTGGAGTCGTACAAGTGTGAATGGGGCCTAAACAAATCTTTCTCATTCGTTCACTGACAGACACAGCCTTCTATCTTCATAACGATAGGGTTATATCGCCTCTGCAGGAGTAGGACTAGGCAGAACAAAAAGAAAACAAAACACTTGGCCACTCCCATGGGCCGTCCACAGGCAGTATATAACACCCTCCCTGCTCTAGGTATTCAGTTTTTTTTCAGCCAAGTCAGGAATAAGGACTTCCCTGCTGGGATCGCTAGTCCCGGCAATTTTTGTTTGTTATTTTTTTTTTTTTTCTGGATTTTTTCCGGTGAGATCTCCAATCAACTGCCGCACTGGATATTTATCAAGCATTGTTATGTAAATTCTTCTTTTACTAGTTAAATCTTTTAATGTTTTTGGTTTATTTTTCTCTTTTATGCCATAACAGATACGATTTTCAGTATTCTTAAACGTGATGACATGCATGCCAACAATCCCTTCCTCCCTATCCCATACCCTACCTACCATCTCTCTTCCTTTATCTATTTTCCTTCCTATCCTCTATTCCTCTCTAACCCCCTTTACTGTTCTTTTTTTTTTTTCTCTCTTCTTTCGTTTTTTTCTTTAACTGAAGTAATGTTTTGGATCTTTTTCTTTCTTTTCATACTTGGATTCAGATGCTCGCATAGATGGAAGCCCCTGTCTAGTTAGTTACTACATTTGCTAGTCTCTCCCCCTTTGTATTTCCAGGGGCAAATATTATTGGTTTTTGTACAAACGAAGTAAACTTGGGAGCATTGGAACCTATGTCATTTTTCTCTAAGAGTGTATATTACCTGTTATATGTATATCTTTTCTCTATTTAACTTTAATAAAAATGTATTAAACAAAAAAAAAAACTGCCGCACTGGACACTTGGTCCAGGGGTCACTCCAGTCTGGCCAGCGAGCGCGTGCAGACCCCAACTACGCTCTAGTTCGGCCACAACATAGCCCCACTGGACAGGGGCTGGACCTGCGAGTTAAACGTCTTGCGAGATCGCATACAACCGGGTCTCGGCCTGTGTCGCAGCGTTCCACATGGTCGACAGCCCCCCACTTTGGTGGCAAGGAGGATCTGTCCAGGAGTGTTACCCGCGCATTTCGCTGGAGAGGTAAGTAGTTCCCTCCTCTCCTTCCCCGGAGAGGTGTGGGACTCGGGTACTCCCTGGGGTGGTCGGTCCCTCTGGGGTTCTCCTCCACCCCCCCTTTCCTGGGTGAGGCCCAGGCTTCCGGCCTAGGGACTTTTTGGGACACACGGCCCCTTTTTTCTACCCTCGGGTTTTTGTATTGGGGGGTATCTGGTGGTTAGGCCTGGGAGGAGGGCGATCGGGTGCTGGGACTAATTTAGGCTGCGGTTTTGCGGCCTACCAGCTAGGATCGGTCCACTCATTCGCGGCTGGCGGGTGAAAATTTAGGCCGCGGCTTTGCGGCCTACCGGCCGAGGCCTGTTGAGGGTCGGTCCGGTCCTCCCCGTGGGCCGCTTGCTTGTGGCAGGTGGCCAAAAATTTAGCCCACGGCTTTTGCGGCCTAACGACTCGTCAGTCCAGTCCCCCCCCCGCGGGCCGCATGAAAAAAAATTAGGCCGCGGCTTTGCGGCCTACCGCCCGAGTGTCCGTCCAGGGCTCAGGGTCGGTCCGGTCCCCCCGCGGACCGCGTGCTTGCGGCGGGCATCCAGAAATTTAGCCCACGGCTTTTGCGGCCTACCAGCTCTCAACGGTCCTGTGCAGGGCCTCAGTTGACACCCTCTATGTGGACCTCGGCTGACTTGTTGGTGTAGTGCTTAGGCAGATAGCCTAGTATAGGGCACGCCTGCCCTCCCCTACCTCCCCTGTGGAACAATCCTATCTGACTGCCGCACAGAGGTGGCCACCTTGCGGGCTGGTGGTCACGCTCTCTATCCTGTCAGCGAGTGAGGATGACGGCAGAAGGGCTCAAAGGGGCGCTGGTTGTTGCACTTATATCTGTGCGGGAACCTTTCAAGATGGGGAATGCAGCAGTGGCTGCGGGGGAGGGCCGGTACCCTCTTGGATAAATGATCTTGCGTGGTGAAAGCGTTTACTTCTTTCTCTTATTTTGACAAATTTGTCCATGAAGACTGGGAGTGTCCAAAGTGCCTTTTGTGTTTCCAAAAACACTGGTTGTAAGGTACCCCTTTGGGGAGTCACCCCTTCTGAAGGGGACTGCTACACCAGTAGTGAACCCCTCCGTCTTTAGGCTGCTAGAGGCAACCATGGCTCCAATAGAGGAATCTCTGGCTTCTAAGGGCCCAGCTGGCATACCTGGAGGGGGAGCAGAATTCCCCTGCCTTTGCTTCTTGGGGACCTCTAGGGTAGGCGCTGCGGTTTGTCCGCTATGCCTCTTGGCTGCAGTTCCCCTGGTTGCTGAGTCTGTTGCCTCAATGGTGCTTAGACATGTATTTTGGGGGGTTACTCTGAATGACTTTATGTCGCATCTTGAGTTTGTCCGGTAAGTTTTTCAGCTGTGTTCCTCCAAACAGTTTGTTTGTTGCTTCTAATGGTCGTCTGTCGCCAGACTGCTTGCTGTCCTCCGCGGGGTGTGATTGCCCCGGTTCCCGTGCTGGCAGCAGTGTCAGGGGTTTTATTCGAACCTGTGCACAATCTAAAAGATGGAGGGCAGGGTACATCTAATTCTGGACCTCAAGACCCTGACCTGCCTTGTGTGAGTACAGGAGTTCAGGATGGAGTCTGTCCACGCAGCAGTAGGTCTTTCTGACTTCTATGACATCACGAATGCTTAAGCATTCTGTTATGTGCCAGACCCCAGCACTTCCTCCGTTTGCTGTGGGTGCGGAGCATTATCGGCGAGTGGTGCGGTCCTTTGATCTGGCCACCACTTCTCGGGTTTTCATGAGGTGTTGGCACCGGATCTGGCAGGGTTACGTCAGTGGGGGTTGACGGTCCTGGGTTGCCTGGGCGATCTTCTGCCCTGAATTCTCAATTACCCCAAGGAGCAACATAGTTTCTATACAGATTTTCTTTGATTACAGTTGGCGTCTATAATATCGAAAGTCTGCTGTTGATTTATCTGAGCCTGACCGGGCTCCAGCTCTGGCCAGTGTGTTTCTTCCCCTGGACAGACTCCAGAAGTGGCATGCGGCTCTTGTTTCATTTACTATCCAGGAGGCAGGTGGGCTCCTCTGCGGATCCACATGTGGATGTCAGATCTGATGGTATCTACCCTTTTTTGAGGCAAGGTCATTTGCACAGTTCCATGTAGGCTTCCTTCAGGGAAATCCTGGCATAATGGGTCAAATACCCAAGGTCTCTGAACAATCGGATTCGGCTGAGTCAGGAAACTAGAGGTTTCCTAGTCTGGGGGCTTTGTTCTCCGGTTCTTCAGTGGGGAAGATCCTTTCTCCCCTTGTATTGAACAGGGTGACCACCAATACCAGTCTGTCCGGGTGGGAAGATGTCCTGGGACTGAGCTCGACTCGGGGTCGTTGGTCATTGGTGGAACCCGGACTACCATGTAATATCCTGGAACTTCAATTGATCAGACTAGGTCTGGATCACGGACGGCTCAACTTCGGGGGGCTCCCAGTACGGATCCAGTCGGACAAGGCAACAGCGGTGGCTTATGTCCCTCACCAGGGTGGACCAAAAAGGCTGTTGGCGACCCTGGCTGTGGCCAGTATCCTCCTTCGGTGGGCAGAACGTCTAGTTCCGGCCCTTACTGACTAACGCATTCCAGGAGTGGAATGCTGTCAGATGGATACCTCAGTTGGCTAGGGTTGGGCCACAGGGTGGGCCTTTCTCTGGGGCGAGTTTCATCAGATTTGTCCTCATTCCTTTTAGGTGGCTCCGTTTTTCCTACCTCCATTTACGGAGGGATGAGCAGGAATAGGCTTTGAGTACCATAGAGGGCCAGGTGTCAACCAGGGCGGTCTTATTCAGCATCTCCTGGTCTCACACTCATGGTGCGTGCCTTCTAGGGGTTAGACATCTGTTTTCACAGGGGTGGTTTCTTCCACCGCCGTGGGATCTGAACTTGGTGTTTTCGGTTCTCCAAAGGCCTCTCTATATTTCTCTCAAAATATTCGGGAGGTTCCACTGCTTACTCTGTCTCGGAAGGTGACCTCTTGGTGGCTATCACCTCTACTTGCAGGGTGTCATGAATGGTGGAGTTATCTTGTCGTTCACCTTACCCAGGTTAAGGTGGTGTTTTGTTCTTTTTTTTTTACATAGTTCCGTTCTTGGATTTCCATTTAAATAACGACATTGGATTGCTTCTTGTGTCCCTGGTCAGCACATCCCAAGGAATTGGCTTTATCTGGCCGGGATGTGTTTTGGGGGATTCGGATGTATTTGCCACCCAGAGTCTGTTGGTCTGGATGGATTGGACAGATGATGTCTCTGGGCTATCCTGTCAGGGATCCGTTTCCTCCTTTCCCAGTTATGGCGCATTCTTCTTGGGCAATTCGTGCTTCTTGGGCCTTCTGTCATCAGGTGGCCGTTGCGCAAGTTCTAAGAAGTGGATGGTTTGGCATCTGCGGATGCCTCTTTTGGCCGCAAGTTTTTTTGCAGGCCGCTGTTTAGGGGGTCTATTCCCTCTTGAAGGGGTATTGTTCAGGTTGGGTTCCAGCTTGTCCTGGGTGAAGTTCCTGTTACCTGATTGGCTCTTGTATTAGCCTTGGGATTTTTCGTTTTCCCACCCCTCATGTTGGCACTGCTTTGGGACGTCCCTATTGTTATGAAGATAGAAGGCTGTGTCTGCCAATGAACGAATGAGAAAATAGGATTTTTTACTTAACGTAAAATATGTTTCTCTGAGTTCATTGACAGACACAGCACCCACCCCTCTATGTTCTTTTGATACTTCTATTACTGCTTGCTACTTAACTAAATACCTAGAGCAGGGAGGGAGTTATATACTGACTGTGGACTGCCCATGGGAGTGGCCAAGTGTTTTGTTTTTTCTTGTTCTGCCTACTCCTGCAAAGGCGATATAACCCTATCATTATGAAGATAGAAGGCTGTGTCTGTCAATGAACTCAGAGAAACAGATTTTACGGTAAGTAAAAAATCCTATTTTTATGACCAGACCAAATTTTTAAGTTTGTGCTATAGCTGTGGTGGAAATGTAAATTTCCTCTGGTCCATAAGGGGTATAAAGATACTATGGAGATTAAGTGGTTAAAGAATTTCAGCTATGGCCTAAACCTTTTTATAATCTCATAATAATGGCTAACAGTAAGTATTTAATGCACCTGGCTATCTTTATTATGCAGGCTGTGATTGTGCAGAGGTGGTATTGTTTTATGACATGGGTTTTAATAAAAATATGCTTTATAAATGGATGGAGCGCCATATTAAGTTTTTTTTAATTTTGGAAACCATGTATTTTTTGATTAGACTCATGCACTGGTCGTGTGGTTGGGCAAACCTGGGTGGGATTTGGGGGGTAAGGGCAGAGAAGTTAAGCTGTCCTCATTTGCGATTTTAAAATGCCACTCAATGTTATGCAATTTGATCATTCTACAAACATGGAGTGTACACTCCTGGATTGCCCATGTTTGTAAACCTTTTTTTTTTACTTATCTATTTAAGTTTTATACATAAACAGTACTGGTGGAATAAGAGCCACTATGGAGGCCTTGAGATTTGGATGTGAGAGAGATCTTATTGGAGGATTATTCCCAAACCAAAACTATTTGTCAAAAGTCCTTGATATTCTCACAGAGGAAGCTACTGCAACATTGTGTGTACTTACTGCAAGTTCAACCTCCACCTGATTTAATCGCAACCAATGAATGTACAATATAAATGCTTCAGTTGTTGACTTATCATAGGTTGATGCCACAGACAGCACATACCGTTGAAGTCAGAACAGTACAAGTTTAATTTGCTAAAGGTTACTATGCATAGGATTAAAGTGACTGTAAACCCCTACATATATCCACTGAAGTGATAAGCCTCAGATGATACACAAAGATTAAATAAATCCTCCTACATACATTGAGGGAAACAGTATTTGATCCCCTGCTGATTTTGTACGTTTGCCCACTGACAAAGAAATGATCAGTCTATAATTTTAATGGTAGGTTTATTATAACAGTGAGAGACAGAATAACAACAACAAAAAATCCAGAAAGCATTTCAAAAAAGTTATAAATTGATTTGCATTTTAATGAGTGAAATAAGTATTTGATCCCCTATCAATCAGCAAGATTTCTGGCTCCCAGGTGTCTTCTATACAGGTAACGAGCTGAGATTAGGAGCATTCCCTTTAAGAGAGTGCTCGTAATCTCAGCTCGTTACCTGTATAAAAGACACCTGTCCACAGAAGCAATCAATCAATCAATCAATCAATCAGATTCCAATCTCTCCACCGTGGCCAAGAACAAAGAGCTGTCCAAGGATGTCAGGGACCTACACAAGGCTAGAATGGGCTACAAGACCATCGCCAAGCAGTTTGGTAAGAGGGTGACAACAGTTGGTGCGACTATTAAAATGGAAGAAACACAAAATAACTGTCAATCTCCCTCGGTCTGGGGCTCCATGCAAAATCTCACCTCATGGAGTTTCAATGATCATGCGAACGGTGAGGCATAAGCCCTGAACTACACGGGAGAATCTTGTCAATGACCTCAAGTCAGCTGGGACCATAGTCACCAGGAAAACAATTGGTAACACACTACGCCATGAAGGACTGAAATCCTGCAGTGCCCGCAAGGTCCTCCTGCTCAAGAAAGCACATGTACAGGCCCATCTGAAGTTTGCTAATGAATATCTGAATGATTCAGAGGTGAACTGAATGAAAGTGTTGTGGTTAGATAAGAACAAAATTGAGCTCTTTGGCATCAACTCAACTCGCCGTGTTGGAGGAGGAGGAATGCTGCCTATGACCCCAAGAACACCATCCCCACGTTCAAACATGGAGGTGGAAGCATTATGCTTTGGGGGTGTTTTTCTGCTAAGGGGACAGGACAACTTCATTGCATCAAAGGGACGATGAATGGGGCCATGTACCATCTTATCTTAGGTGAGAACCTCCTTCACTCAGCCAAGGCATTGAAAATGGGTCGTGGATGGTTATTCCAGCATGACAATGACCAAAAACACACAGCCAAGGCAGCAAAGGAGTGGCTCAAGAAGCACATTAAGGTCATGGAGTGGCCTAGCCAGTCTCCAGACCTTAATCCTATAGAAAATATGTGAAGGGAGCTGAGGGTTCGAGTTACCAAAAGTCAGCCTTGAAACCTTAATGACTTGGAGAGGATCTGCAAAGAGGAGTGGGACAAAATCCCTCCTGAGATGTGTGCAAACCTGGTGGTCAACTACAAGAAACGTCTGACCTCTGTGATTGCCAACAAGGGTTTTGCCCACAAGTCATCAAGTCATGTTTTGTGAAGGGGTCAAATACTTACTTCACTCATTAAAATGCAAATCAATTTATAACTTTTTTGAAATGCGTTTTTCTGGATTTTTGTTGTTGTTATTCTGTTTCGCTGTTAAAACCTGCCATTAAAATTTATAGACTGATCATTTCTTTGTCAGTGGGCAAACGTACAAAATCAGCAGGGGATCAAATACTTTTTTCCCTCACTGTAAGTTGAAATAAATAGGGGGTGGTTTTTGGATTCCCCCTATTTAAAGCGTAGTTCCGCCCGCCCCTTTAAAAATTAAAAGTCAACAGCTACACATACTGTAACTTATGACTTTTAACATTAGGACACTTACCTGTCCTGGAGTCCAGCGATATCGGCACCGCAGCTAATGTTTCCATCGGCTGGTCAGATGCTGCTGCCGCCATTGCAGGTAAGAGGCTACACTGTCGGGTCCCATCGGCTTCACGACCGGGTCCCTATTGCGCATACGCGCTGCGCTTTCTCACTGGCCCGGCAGAAGGGGAGGAGGAGAGAGGAGGAGGGGGACCGAGCTGCTGACCTAATTCGCCTTGGCCTGTTCTCCCAGAAGTGGGGACAGGGTACCTGAAAAAAAACCCCTCCCCCTCAAAAGTTACCAAATGTGGCACCTGAGGGGGGGAGGAATCTGATAAGCGGAAGTTCCACTTTTGGGTGGAACTCTGCTTTTAATTATAAATATCTACTATCTTGCCTCTTTCTATTATTAGCTAGTCTATCCAAGCTCTGACAATATTAATGGTGATGATATAACAATAATATTAGCTATAAAAATAAACACAATGCCCAAACAAGCAAAGGTCTTTTTTTATTACAAACAAAGTAGAGCACTAACATAAAATCTAAGGATAGTAATACAGAGCAAATACAACAAAAAGAGCAGAGATGATATGTTACTGGGGATACGTTACTAGCCATGTAAATCCACCATCAATCACGCCGCCCGACGGACCCAAAAAATGGAAAAACCAAAAAAGTTCCGCCTCCATGGGAGGCCTCCCGGTGACTGCTGTCTTTTTGCTTTGACAGTTCTTATATAGGCAAGGGCGGGGCCACTCGCTGATGTAACTTGATGACTCCACCCCCTTTGATGGCAGAAGGTGGTGGGGTCACTCGGTTACGTCTCTCGGTGGCCCCGCCCTTGCCTATATAACAGCTGTTAAAGCCAAGAGAGAGCAGTCGCCCGGGAGGCCTCCCATGGAAGTGGAGCTTTTTTAAAGAAAATTCTACTTTTCAGGTCCGTCGGACGGCGTGATTGACGGTGGATTTACATCGCGGGAGACTTTTTTTTTTTTAATAAAGGAATTGTTAAACTGTCTTTTGTGGTCTTTACTTTTTGACGCTTTTTTTGGTGAATGGGTAGGGGTACAATGTACCCGATACCCATTCTCATAGGAGGGCTGGGATCTGGGGGCCCCCTTGTTAAAGGGGGGCTTCCAGATTCCGATAACCCCCTCCGCCCACAGACCTCGACAACCACCACCCAGGGTTGTTGGGAAGAGGCCCTTGTCCCCATCAACATCCCCATGTTGAGGGCAAGCAGCCTGGTATGGTTCGGGGGGGGGGGCACTCGCTTGTCCCCTCCCTTTCCTGCATGCTCGTTAAGGGTCGGGTATGGATTTTGGGGGGACCTCATGCTGTTTTTTTCTTAATTCTGTTGTAGGGTTCCCCTAACCACTTCAATATACTGTATTATATACTCTGCATTGCACTATATACCCTGCACTTTATTATACTGTATATACTACACGGACTGCACTATATACTCTGAACTGTATTATATATACTACACAGACTGCACTATATACTCTGAACTGTAATATATATATATATATATATTGACTACACTATACACTAACTACCTGCCTTATCTCTATTCATTCACTATATACGGCTGCCGTGTAAGCAGCAGCCTTATATAGTGTGGGGTGTGGACTTAGCCCCTGAGCCATGATTGGCCAAAGGCACCCTGCCTTTGGCCAATCATGGCTCTCACAGCACATCGTGCTGTGATTGGCTAAAGCATGCAGGTCAGGTCAGACGTGTCCTCATTGTACACGATCATTCAACATGAGGATGCGTCTCTGTCACTAAATTGGGCCCTGAGCAAGAGGGAGGATATCCCTGACATGCAGAAGAGATTTGTGGGTCAGGCCCTAAACTTCTGCATGTCGCATAATTATTTTTGGTGGAATGGGCACTTCTTTTCCCAACAGGTTGGCGTGGCTATGGGAGCTAAATTTGTCCCTAGCCTCACCAACCTGTTCATGGCAGAGTGGGAAAACAGGTTTATTTTCAGTAGGCCTCTCCCCCAACTCAAGTTTTATCGAAGGTTCATAGACGACCTCCTGCTGATCTGGGAGGGGTCTAGGGAATCTGTTGAAGAATTTTTAAAGTACCTTAATACTAATAATAACAACATTAGACTGGAGGCTCAAATTAGTTACACATGCATCAATTTTTTGGATGTGACGATTCAAAGAAAGGATCACTCCCTGGTAACTTGTGTGTACTTTAAACCGACGGACCGGAACAGGTGAGGGTCCGTCGGAACTGTACGGAACAAGAAAAGAATTATGCTCAGGCAAATGTGCTTAAGGAGAGGTACCTTCAGAAGGGTTACAGGGGGTCCCCGGGTTACAAACAAGTTAGGGACTGTAGGTTTGTTTTTAAGTTGAATCTGTTTGTAAGTCGGAACAGGTACATTTTTTAAGTGTAGCTCCAGCCAAAAAAACTATTTTTAAGCTTTTTGGATAGCATAGGGAAGGGTTAACACCCCTGTAACATTTGTTTTGCTGTGTGTGCCCATGTTCAGAAGATTTCACCTCACTTTCTGTCCCAATGACAATTGGATTTTGAAAATTTTGGGTTCTTGTGGAAACAAGCCTTGGTGATAAAGCATCAGTGGAGGTACCTTTTCCCCATAATAGCTCTTACAGAAGTGAATTTCCCTTCCTAGGGGTAGATTTCCTCTCACTTCCTGTTGTCTCCCTCCGTTTGTAAGTAGGAGTCGTTTGTAAGTCGGATGTTTGTAACTAGGGGACCCCCTGTATTCAGAAAAGTCTGTGGATGAGGTTATAGAGCAGGTAGCCAATATACCAAGGGAGGAAATTTTAAAAAACAAAGAAAGAATCAGATCCAATGAGAAACAACAGTGGGGATTTATATCCAACTACCATAGTCAGTATAGAGATATTGAGAGGATTTTTAAAAAATACTGGTATATTCTCCGGAGGGATCGACACCTAGGAGAACTGTTACCAGAAATCCCCAAGTTTATTTACAGGAGGGCCCCTAATTTTGGGGATAGAGTAGTGAAAAAAATCCTTGATCCACCAGGCCGACCATCTATTAAAAATAAATCTTAATGGTTTCTTCCCATGCAGCAAATGCGTGTGTTGTAGGACAGTGATGATTAGGAACAGGAACATGAAGAGCATCACTAATCAAGCAAATGAAACATTTGAAATAAAAGAGTTCATTACGTGTAATTCATCATACGTAGTGTACTTGATGTGGTGCCCATGTGGCCTGTATTATGTAGGACGCACGAAAAGGCTATTAAGGGTCCGCATCTCTGAGCATTTAACAAACATTAAAAATGGCTTCAAGTACCACAGCGTATCCCTTCATTTTAGGGAGAAGCATAATCAAGATCCGAGTCTACTCCAGTTTTGTGGGATAGACATTGTATATCCATCGTGGAGGGGTTCCAACAGAATAAGGGATTTATCCCAACGTGAAACTCGATGGATATACCTATTGAGATGTCTTTTTCCCGGGGGTTTAAATATAGAGCTGGACCTCAACTGTTTTATTAATGATTATTGAGTTAACAGTTGGGGTCCAGTGTTTTATGTCACCCTGACCCAGAAATGATGATAGGTGGAGAATCTGTAACACCAACGCAACCAAGAGACCACCTATGGGGGAGGGGGACTGGTAGGGGAGACTATAGGTACATGATATTTTTTGATCCTTATGTATGTAGAAGTTGACCTTTGAGGTAGAAAGAGTGTCTCGTGTGAGAGATGCGGTAGGTCCATGAGATGTAATAACCTTGCTTGGATTTTAATGGGTTTAGTTTTTATATTTATATTTCCAACCATTTAATAAATTTTAAATTAGCATACTTTTTATATGTTTTTTAGTTTATAGAATGTCATATTTCTATTATTAATCTGTGGATATCACTGTATACAGGCAATGTATGACTTGTTGTGAGGATTGGTGATACGCGCTCTCTATGGATGGTGTGCGCAATCACCAATTAGCTAGTGTTTCCTGACAGTGATATTGCTGCAGTGCTTTGAGTAATAATGGATTTCTAATGCCCTCTATCTCTGCTGCATAAAGCAATGTACACGTATGGTGCGAACGGAGACACAGGGAACGCGCAAGCGCAGTGTCATCAACAACGCGTGTCATATGGTGGGAGGGTATATAAGAAAGATTGCCAGTCCGTCTAGCCAATTCCATGAATAAGTCCTCCGTGACGAAACATGTCGGGGCTATACGGCAATCGAAGAAGCTTGACGTAGGACGCTGTGACAGGGAGCGCCATACGAGTGAGCGGGGAAGCGGCTACGGGAGACTCCAGGGAACAGGTGAGAGTGTCACCGTCCAATAGATTACCTGGGTCCGCTGTGACCACCATACGTCCAGTTTACCGTTTGAAGTGTTGTTGGTGATGACCATGATTGCTGTGCCTATTCGCTTGATTGAAATTTGTGAAATGTGAGTTCAATGGTGGAGGATAGTGTCATTTTTTATTAAAGTTTGTTGCGTTACTGCACTATTGGATCGCTTTTCCTTTCTTTCATGTGGAGAGAGCGTTTGCATATAAACTCTGGATAACTAAACGGGGATTGATTGGAGGTTATCACTTTGCCCCCTATTGTGTGGGAAAAGCCTGTGAGCCAAACACGAGAGTGTAAGGCAAAAAGAGCTGGTGAGTTTACTCGCTGAAGGGGAGTGGAAGTCACAATCACAGCGGTGTGGTGGAAGATATTATCACTGAAGATCATATATTTGTTACTATCACCATTACTCACTACGTTTCACTCAATTTTTGGACTTTATATGTTGAACATTTTTTCTTTAGATATAAGATTATTACACAGATGGGTCACACTATGTCTGTTTATTAGAAACATTTATTTATTTAGTGCTGTCAACAAACAGCTGTTAATTTAGGTATCACATTTAGTAATCACGTATATATATATATATATATATATATATATTTTTTTTTTTTTTTTTTTCTTTTAGATCTTTTTAGTATTTTTAGCTCTGCTATTTGATTACACTATTGGTGAGGGCGAGTTTAGAGTGTATCATTTATTATTAATTTACATGATTTTGTATCATTAAGTGGCTGCTTAGAGTGAGGGGCTAGTCCCATGAGCGCAGTGTTTGGCACATAAAAAGGGGCGGATTACCTGTGTACCATATCAGTATGCTTTGGCCAATTAGCAGCCGTCAATGCACTGCAATCTTGCAGTGCATTCTGGGCGCTTTGCGGCGGGCGAACTTGCTGCGAGCGCCCCATATGTTTTGTTTGTTCTAGGAACAAACAAACAGCTGATGTTTGAGTCAAACTTACGTTCGACTCGAACATCGAGCCCATCCCTATATGTTACGTAAGCCCTTCATCAGGGTCTGTATTTTGGCTCGGCTCCAGGAGAAAGAGGGGGAGGTTGGGCCTCACAGTTTAAAGCACTCACAGACACAACCCACACAAGTACCCCCTACCTGCCCGGTGTAGTCCTCTGTTCAATGAGTGATCATCCTTAATTTCTAAGGGGCTGTCATTTCTAATCACCAGGAAGTAATGTGTTACCTTTGTAACA
The DNA here is from genome assembly GCF_042186555.1 of Aquarana catesbeiana. NCBI lineage: Eukaryota > Metazoa > Chordata > Amphibia > Anura > Ranidae > Aquarana > Aquarana catesbeiana. The sequence continues at coordinate 150,715,095 of NC_133327.1, read as the reverse complement.
TGTTGCTGTCTCCACCAGGTGGCACTGCTATGTTAACATCAAACTTCTTCACCCAGGTCAGCATTCCAGTCCACACCTGGTCCCTTTGATGTTCTGCTTGAAAGCGAGGCAATTGGGCACTGTAATCTTCACATCATCAGGAGGTCTGAGCTCATATTCTCTTATTCCCATACCCCACCGCCAGAGGGTATGCATGGATCCTCTCTCAGATGAAGACCTGATATGCACCTTTCTGCTATACAAACCCTGCTGTCTAGTCCAGAAATATCTGATATTAAAAACCATGTTGCTTCCAACATAAGTTGTACCTGTTCATCTGCAGCAATTGGTTCTGTACATCCTCGTAAAACTCAGAGAAAAAAAGGATTTTTCACTGAAGCACAAAGGGGCGGGGAGGTAAAGTTACACACTGCACAGCTAAGTGAGGAGAGCTCTGAGAGCTCATTGAAGGAAAGGGACACACCCCCTCCACACATCGCACAGGAACAATTCAGAGGTGAGGATATCAATCAGAGTCTGTGTGCTGGAGCTCCCTCACCTTTTTATATTTTGGAGTCAGGAATTAGTCTTGCTGATAGCAGAGGAATGAGGCAGCAGAGACAGATGACACTTGGTGATTTCGATAGAAACAAGTACACACTGTGTAAGGATGTGCTTTGTTCATATTTCATGTCAGAGGTTTACAACCACTTTGAGCCCATTAGTCTTTCCATGTGGTTAACATGCAATGCATTTACTTTATGCCAAAGAAATATTGAGTTTGGTCATTTAATTTGCAAAACGTATTCAATTAATATAAGGGGACACTGGAAAATATGTAATTTTTCTTATGGTCCCGAACAAAGGGCATGACATTATTAGTAATGATTTACAGTATCTCATCTTGTACCCCATTCAAACTAATATGGCATGGTTTACAGGTTAAACAAGTTACTGAGTAATAAGTATGCTACAGGGTAACTGCAAGGCACAGCTATAGCATGCCCACTAGATACCTATTTTACACTTACAAGGTTCAAAGCATTTGTGTGCAGTTTCTGTAATGTTACTGAACTTGATAGTCTTCAGTAGTCACAGATTTGAACTCAGATGTATTTTCCAGTAAGATTCAGCTAAGTAAAAATCAATACCATTAGCTGCTGAAAGGGTTTTCCCAAAACATTTATCTGCATGACTGATATTTGGCTTTGCTCATTTTCCAGGTAAGGAATCAATACAATCCATAAGTAGGACATTATATGATAAGCACTGTGAGTGAGATAGTTAACCCTTTTAGTATGAGTTACTATCTAGAGACAGAACTCAAATTAAAAAATAGCATGATAAAATATAATGCACATGATAAATAACACAAATATCTCAACATATTTATACTAATGAGTGGCGCATCAGAGTACCAAAGCACATGGTTGAGCTGCGGTATTACCACTTCTTTCGCTGTCCACCTAAAAGAGTATATATAAAAAATATAAAACCACTCAGAGTTGTACACATGCCACGGTGCAATGCATGTGGTTGCAACTGGGTGGTGCGGGCTTTTCTAGGTTAAAGAGGTTGTAAACCCTAAAAAAAAACCCTTAAAACTGTAAGACAAAGGGATAATGAGCTAGTATCGCATACTAGCTCATTATGAAATACTTACCTTGGAACAAAGCTTTTGCAGCTGCGCCCACACACTGTTGAGAGGGCTGACATTTTCCCCGAAGTTTCTTCTGGGTTTGCAGGCTCCGGCACTCTGATTGGCCGGAGCCATGGTGAAGTCACTCCGCATGCACGCGGGTGGCACAGGGCCCTGAAAAAACGGCACGATCGGCTGTTCCTTCAGTGTGCATGCGCCGATGATGTTGTCGGTGGCGTATATAGTAAATATCTCCTAAACGGTGCAGTGTAGGAGATATTTACAGTACCTATAGGTAAGCCTTATTATAGGCTTACCTGTAGGTACAAATAAACAGGAAGACTTTACTTCCTCTTTTTAAAGAGTATGTAAACCCTACATTTCATATTCCTGATATGTGCCTGTTGTGCCATGTACTTGTTACCTAGTTACAACCTAGTGAGGTTGAAAAAAGACACAAGTCCATCAAGTCCAACCTATGTGTGTGATTATATGTCAGTATGACATTGTATATCCCTGTATGTTGTGGTCGTTGTGGTGCTTAGCTAATCATTTTTTGAAACTATCGATTCTCCACGCTGATACCACCGCTTGTGGAAGGGAATTCCACATCTTTGCCGCTCTTACTTGTATGAAAAAATATCCTGTTCTCTTTGTATTGCTTCCTTTTGTGTGAAATACCTGGTGTTCCTGACAGTCCCTCTCCTTTCCTATTAAAAACTGACCACACTAAGCAGGAGAACACACTGTGGTCAGTTCTCTAGCTATGTTGCTCTCCTTCAATGATGTGACTTGTCCTGACACCCCTCCTTCCTGCTCAGCCTTTCACTGGGGAGGTCAGTGTGAGTGTGCTGCTGTTTGTCATCCCCAAGCTCCTATATAGCTGAGTACAAAGGGAATGTGATCACTTATAGAAAAAAGGTTTGCTGACCGGGACTTTTTCTGACATGTTGTTGTTTACAAGTAAAAATCTGTATTTTTTGCTAGAAATTTTTTTTTCAGCACAGACCCTAGAGAATAAAATGGTGGTCGTTGCAATATTTTATGTCACGCTGTATTTGTGCAGCGGCCTTTCAAACACAATTTTTTTGAAATTTTTTATGAATTAAAAAAAACAAAACAGTACAGTTAGCCTAATTTTTTTGTATAATGTGAAAGATGATGTTACGCCGAGTAAATAGATACTTAAAGCGTTTGTTAACCCAAAAAAACAGAAATATCGATCCTGCTCCTTTAAAGCATGTTATATGACACAGGGCTTGTCCTGTGTCATTTGGCCCCCTGTAACACCTAAAAAACCTGTCTGATCCTGCCAGTTTCTCCCCACCCCTCTGTAAACTGACCACGGTGTATCATGGCTGCTGAGACCAGACATCGTGGTCAGTTTACATGCCTCTGTCATAAGCAGCCTGCTATCTGCTCTCCTCTCTACTCCTGTGTCCCTCTCCCCTCTGTCTGTGTGTGAGCCGCCCCCCTTCTGCTTCTCTCATAACACTAACCTGTGTACACCATCAGCACTGCCTCCTTTTGCAGTGTCCCCCTCTTTGAATGATTAATAAATATAAATGCTGTAAATACCTCATGTAAGAGCTAAGATTGTGATCACATGACCAGCCAGCTCTCCTCCTCCCCTTCAGACTGACATCAGCAGGGGAATCTCAGCCCCGTCCACTGCATCTCTCAGAGGAGGACAGGAGAAAGCTGGCCAGTCATGTGATCGCAATCTCAGCAGTGAAATGAGGTATTTGCAGCATTTATTTTTTATAAATCACACACAGAGGGAGACACTGCAATAGGAGGCAGAGCTGATGGTGTATACAGGTTAGAGTGGCTTACAACCACTTTACAACCACTTTAACACGTCATGCTTTAACCACTTCAGCCCCGGAATGTTTAACCCCCTTAATGACCAGAGCATTTAATGCGATATGGCACTGCACCACTTTAACTGACAATCAAAGTCCCTAAATCCATCCCATAGTTTGTAGACGTTATAATTTTTGCGCAAACCAATTTATATACGCCTATTGCAAATTTTTTTTTACCAAAAATATGTAAGGAAATATATCGGCCTAAACTGATGAATAAATTCGTTTTTTTATATTTTTTTTGGATATGTGTTATAGCAACAAAGTAAAAAAAATGTTTTTTTTTTCAAAATTGTGGGTCTTTTTTTGTTTATAGCGCAAAAAATAATAACCACAGAGGTGATCAAATACCACCAAGAGAAAACTCTGTGGTAAAAAAAGGACGTTGTGCGACGCTGTACCCAGACAAAATTGACGTCCTTTTTTTCCCACAAATAGAGCCTTCTTTTGGTGGTATTTGATCACCTATGCGGTTTTTATTTTTTGCGCTATAAAAACAAAAAGACCGACAATTTTCAAACAAAATTTTTTAAACTTTTTGCTATAATACATATCCAAAAAAATATATATTAAAAAAAACAATTTATTCATCAGTTTAGGCCGATATGTTTTCTTCTACATATTTCTGGTAAAAAAAAATCAATAGGCATATATTGATTGGTTTGCGCAAAAGTTATCACGTCTACCAACTACGGGATAGATTTGAGTACTTTTATTTATTTTTTAATATTTTTACTGGTAATGGCGGCGATCTGCAATTTAAAAAAAAAAAATAATAATAATTTTTTTTTTTTTAATTGGACTGCGAAATTGCAGCCGACAAATCTGACCCCAAATGACACTTTTTGGGGACCAGTGATGTAAAAATGACACTGGCAGGGAAGGGGTTAACACTAGGGGGTGATCAAGGGGTTAAGTGTGTTCTCTCAGCGTGTTCTAACTGTAGGGGGATAAGCTTACTGAATCATGACAGAGATCACTGTTCCCGACAACAGGGAACAGAAGATCTCTGTCATGTCTCTAGGCAGAACAGGGAAATGCCTTGTTTACATAGGCCAGGGGCAGGCAACCTCAGCCCTACAAGTGTTTTGAAACTACAAATCCCACGAGACATTGCAAGACCCTAACAATCACAGGCATGACTTCTAGAGGCAGAGGCATGATGGGATTTGTAGTTTCACTGCAGCTGGAGGGCCGAGGTTGCCTACCCCTGACATAGGCAGTTCCCTGTTCTGCCTCTCCTCGCCGCAATCGTGGTCCGCCGGCGGACATCATGTCCGCGGGACCTGCGGGCACGCTCCCATGGCATGCATCGGGCATGCCCGCTATCATTCTTTTGTGGACTGACATACAGGTACATAAGTTTGTGCAGGAGAGATGACCTGCTGCAGTATATCTGCGTGAGCAGGTGGCAAAGTGGTTAAAATTGTGCACGCTCGTGGAATGGCAACAAACAACGGTACCTAAATATCTCCATAGGCGACGTTTAAAATTTTTTTACAGGTTACCTTTTTAGAGTTACAGAGGAGATCCTTTGCTAGAATTATTGCTTTCACTCTCTAAGGATCATGGCAACACCTCACTTGTATAGTTTGAACACCGTATGCATTTGCTTCTGCACACAAGCGCGCAGGGATGGGGTGCTTTAAAAATAATGTTTTCTTGTTTACTTTTTAGTTTTTTTATTTTTACACTGTCCCTTTGATTTTTTTTTTTTTTTATTCCTATTACAAGGAATGTAAACATCCCTTGAAAAAGAAATAAGCATGACAGGTAGTCTTTATTAAGAGATCTGGGGTTAAAAAGACCCCAGATCTCTAATTTACTTTTAAAAGCAAAAAAAAAATCTTTGTCAGCCCGTGAACAGGAAGTGATCTCTGACGTCGCTCCAGTCCTCCAAGGGCATAGAGCTGAGTGGAGGCTATCCTGCCCTCACTTGACTTCCTGTCTAGCAATCAGCTGCACTGGATTGGTTCCGGGCTTACCGACTGCAGGAGGGGGGGGCACCTCTCCCGCCACCTGTTGAAAATCCATTGCTGGGATCACATTTATCAGAAAGCCAGCTGCCTAATGAAAAAAAAACCTGAGGTTATGGCAGCTTGCTGCTATAATAACCCTGGTATTTAACATAGTTACATAGTAGGCGAGGTTGAAAAAAGACCATCAAGTTCAACCAATGTGTGTGAATTTATGTCAGTATTACATTGGATATCCCTGTATGTTGTGGTCGTTCAGGTGCTTATCTAATAGTTTTTTGAAATTATTGATACTCCCCGCTGAAACCACCGCATGTGGAAGGGAATTCCACATCCTAACCGCTCTTACAGTAAAGAATCCTCTACGCAGTTTAAGGTTAAACCTCTTTTCTTCTAATTTTAGTGAATGGCCACATGTCTTATTAAAAACCCTTACACGGAAACGTTTTATTCCTATTGTGGGGTCACCAGTACGGTATTTGTAAATTTAAATCATATCCCCTCTCAAGCGTCTCTTCTCCAGAGAAAACAAGTTCAGTGCTTGTAACCTTTCCTCATAACTAATATCCTCCAGACCCTTTATTAGCTTTGTTCCAGCACATCCTTCCTGAGGACTGGTGCCCAGAACTGGACAGCATACTCCAGGTGAGGCCGGACCAGAGTCTTGTAGAGCGGGAGAATTATCGTTTTATCTCTTTGCTTTGCATGCCATTGCTGAGCCTGTCATCTACTAGGACCCCCAGGTCCTTTTCCTTCCTAGATTTCCCCAGAGGTTCTCCCCCCAGTGAATAGATTGCATTCATATTTTTGCCACCCAAATTTATTTATTTTTATTTATTTCAGGTACTTATATAGCGCCGTCAATTTACACAGCGCTTTACCTATACATTGTACATTCACATCAGTCCCTACCCTCAAGGAGCTTACAATCTAAGGTCCCTAACTCACATTCATAACATACTAGGGACAATTTAGACAGGATCCAATGAACCTACCAGCATGTCTTTGGAGTGTGGGAGGAAACCGGAGTACCCGGAGGAAACCCACGCAGGCACAGGGAGAACATGCAAACTCCAGGCAGGTAGTGTCGTGGTTGGGAATCGAACCAGCGACCCTTCTTACTGCTAGGCGAGAGTGCTACCCACTACACCACTGTGCCGCCCTGTGCCTTTACACTTTTGTTCAGATCTTCTTGCAAGGTTTCCACATCCTGCAGAGAAGTTATTGCCCTGCCTAGCTTAGTATCGTCCGCAAATACAGAGATTGAACTGTTTACCCCATCCTCCATGTCATTTATGAGTAAACTAAATAGGATTGGTCCAAGGACAGAACCCTGGGGGACCCCACTTTCCTCTGACGGTGGTAGTCCCAATCTTGGGAAAATGGTGTAAGGCTTGTCTGTAGTCAATAACAACGAAACTCAATATTGATTCATATAAAAAACAATTAGCTCCGCGCTTAGGCAATAAAGGAACTGCAGCCCCCCCAGCACAGAAAAACAACTAAGTGAAATTCTGAATAATGTAGAGACCCAAATTTGGGGCAATCGGCGCTGTTCCACTAAACCCTGTCTAATATACAGAGGCTAGTAAGGTGCATAAAGTGAATGAATAAATAAATAAATAAATAGTGAAAACTAAAATAAATAAAATTATTATAAATTATTATATATATGGGAATAGTAAAATTCCAACGTGTGTGTGTGAAAAATGCCCACAGGTATATAAAGTGCACTATGTGTTATCACCTTCCTAAAATAGAAATGATCCAGAAAAAAAAAAAAAAAAAAAAGTGAAAAAAATTAAAAAAGATGGTGATAAATTGCCCAAAAATCTTAAAAAATTCCTGAAAAAAACGGTGCAAATGTGTGCATCAAAAAGTGCTAAACCATATAAATAAAAACCATATAGTCATACGTGCACATAAAAGTGTTTGAAAATTGATTTTTAAATTGATTTTTAAATTATCAGTCCATAAAAATGTCCCAAAAAGAAAATAAGGGAAGAAAGTCCATAGAACATTCTTCTTAAAGTGCAATAATAAGTCTCTTCAAACATCTAGCAATACTCTTGATAAGATAAAATCTTCCAGCCTTCCAAAGGAACCCCCATTTTTATGGACTGATAATTTAAAAATCAATTTTCAAACACTTTTATGTGCACGTATGACTATATGGTTTTTATTTATATGGTTTAGCACTTTTTGATGCACACATTTGCACCGTTTTTTTCAGGAATTTTTTAAGATTTTTGGGCAATTTATCACCATCTTTTTTAATTTTTTTCACTTTTTTTTTTTTTTTTTTTTTTTTCTGGATCATTTCTATTTTAGGAAGGTGATAACACATAGTGCACTTTATATACCTGTGGGCATTTTTCACACACACACGTTGGAATTTTACTATTCCCATATATATAATAATTTATAATAATTTTATTTATTTTAGTTTTCACTATTTATTTATTTATTTATTCATTCACTTTATGCACCTTACTAGCCTCTGTATATTAGACAGGGTTTAGTGGAACAGCGCCGATTGCCCCAAATTTGGGTCTCAATATTGATTCATAATCCCGTATATTGCGTATGGTATGTGTAACAATCTAATGTGTCGCATAGGACATATGCTATTAAACACAGTTAGGCCCTTTTATTTATTACCATTATTTACCTATTGATTTAATCATTTATCTTTTGGATATCATCTATTCCGTGTTCACGCTGTTTTATGATTCTCTTTGCCGGTCGCTATGAGATGTATCCCCCAACCAGAGTTTTAATCATGTTTTGATGTTCAAATTTAATTTATTGTTTTTTTTTTAGTTCCATTTTCCCACCGGAAGTTGAAAATACACCAGATAGTGTCACCTTATATTCTGACACACCGCCCAGCTGTCATATCAGTGGCGTCGCGATTTCCGATGCTTCGGATCTGCGCACGTATTACGTCTGACCCCGGGCTATGTGGAATCCTTCCTTGGGTACTGTCCTTTGACCACTGCGTCCCACTGGTCAGAACACACCACATGACTTTAGTTCACAATGAGGCTTGGATCCCACTAACATATATCTGGCCTCCTTTTCAGTCAGTCACGTGACCCAGGTGTCACATGACCGCAGTACGAGGTCTCATCGCCCTATAAGTAACTCCGCATTGGGAGGTCTCCTATGATACACCGCCCAGCTGTCTCGTCAGTGGCGTTGCGCATCCCGATGATTCGGGTCTGTGCACGCATTATGTCTGACGCTGGACTCTATGTAATCCTCCCTTGGGTACTGTTCTATAAACAC